>NC_141877.1:639254841-639557871 GCF_056163025.1 Triticum urartu | reverse complement strand
ACCTTTGGGTATCCTATGAGGATGTGTTTGTCCGCTTTGGGTTCGAGTTTCTCCGGCTGAAGCCTTAAGCATCGCATCCCCAAACGTTAAGAAACGACAACTTTGGTTTCTTGCCAAACCAATGTTCTTATGACGTCGTCTCAACGGACTTAGATGGTGTCCTATCTAAAGTGAATATAGCTGTCTCTAACGCATAACCTCAAAATGAAAACAGTAGATTGATAAGAGACATCATAGATCGCACCATATCTCATAAGGTTCGATTACAATGTCCGGACACACCATAACCCAGTGGTGTTCCAGGTGGCTTCAACTGTGAAACAATTCCAAGATGTCTTAAGTGTTTGCCAAACTCATAACTCAGATTCTCATTGATCAGATCGTAGGAATTTGATCTTCTTATTATGATGATTCTTAACTTCACTCTGAAATCGCTTGAACTTTTCAAACGTTTCAGACTTGTGCTTCATTAAGTAAATATACCTATATCTACTCAAATTGTCAGTGAAGATGAGAAAATAGCGATATCCACCGCACGCTTCAATTCTCATTGGATCACACGCATCAGCATGTATGATTTCCAACAAGTCACTTGCCCGTTTCATTGTACCTGAAAGCGGGGTCTCAGTCATCCTGCCCATGAGGCATGGCTCGCATGTGTCAAGCGATTCAAAATCAAGTGACTCCAAACATCCATCGACATGGAGTTTCTTCATGCATCTTACGCCAATATGACCAAAGCGGCAGCGCCACGAGAAAGTGGTACTATCATTATTAACTCTACATCTTTTGGCGTGAACATGTGTATTACCACGACCGAGATTCAATGAACCATTCACATAGGGTGCATGACCATGAAAGGTGTCATTCATGTAAACAGAATAACCATTATTCTATAATTTAAATGAATGACCGTATTGCAATGAACATGATCCAAACATATTCATGCTCAACGTAGACACTTGATAACATTTATCTAGGTTCAATACTAATCCCGAAGGCAGATGGAGCGTGCGATGGTGATCTCATCAACTTTGGAAACACTTCCAACACACATCGTCACCTCGCCCTTAGCCAGTATCTGTTTTGTCCGTAGCTTTTGCTTCAAGTCACCAGTAATAGCAACTGAACCGGTATCCAATACCCAGGTGCTACCAGGAGTACTAGCGAGGTACACATTAATAACACGTATATACTTTGTTGAAGTTGCCAGCCTTCTTATCTACCATGCATTTGGGGTAATTCCGCTACCAGTGACCGTTCCCCTTACAATAGAAGCATTTAGTCTCGGGTTTGGGTTCAACCTTGGGTCCCTTCACTGGAGCGGCAACTGGTTTGCCATCCATGAAGTTTCCCTTCTAGCCCTTGCCCTTCTTGAAACCAGTGGTCTTGTTAAACCATCAACACTTGATGCTCCTTGATTTCTACCTTTTGCGGTCTTAAGCACCGCGAACAGCTCCGGGATCAACTCCATCCCTTGCATGTCATAGTTCATCACGAAGATCTAGTAGCTTAGTGATAGTGGCTAGAGAACTCTATCAATCACTAACTTATCTAGAAGTTTAACTCCCACTTGATTTAAGTGATTATAGTACCCAGACATTCTGAGCACATGCTCACTAGCTGAGCTATTCTCCTCCATCTTGTTGGCAAAAGAACTTGTCAGAGGTCTCACACCTCTCAACACGGGCATGAGCCTGAAATCCCAATTTCAGCTCTTGGAACATCTCATATGTTCTCTGGCGTTCAAAACGTCATTGGAATCCCGATTCTAAGCCGTAAAGTATGGTGTACTAAACTATCAAGTAGTCATCAGGATGTGTCTGTCAGGTGTTCACAACATCCACAGACGACGTTGTAGGGGTTTGCACATCGAGCGGTGCATCAAAGACGTAAGCCTTCTGTGTAGCAGTGAGGACACTCCTCGGACTACGGACCTAGTCCGCATCATTTCTTACAATATCTTTCAACTTAATCTTTCTCTAGGAACGTATTGAAACAGGGAGCTACAACGTGAGCTATTCATCTACAACATATTTGCAAAGACAATTTAGACTATGTTCATGATAATTGAGTTCATTAAATGAACTCCCACTCAGATAGACATCCCTCTAGTCATCTAAGTGAAACATGATCCGAGTCAACTAGGCCGTGTCCGATCATCACGTGAGACGGACTAGTCAACATCGGTGAACATCTCATGTTGATCGTATCTTCTATACGACTCATGTTCGACCTTTCGGTCTTCTGTGTTCCGAGGCCATGTCTGTACATGCTAGGCTCGTCAAGTCAAACTAAGTGTATTGCGTGTGTAAATCTGGCTTACACCCGTTGTATTCGAACGTTAGAATCTATCACACCCGATCATCACGTGGTGCTTCAAAACAACAAACCTTCGCAATGGTGCACAGTTAGGGGGAACACTTTTCTTGAAATTTTAGTGAGGGATCATCTTATTTAAGCTACCGTCGTTCTAAGCAAATAAGATGTAAAACATGATAAACATCACGTGCAATCAAATAGTGACATGATATGGCCAATATCATTTTGCTCCTTTTGATCTCCATCTTCGGGGCTCCATGATCATCGTTGTCACCGGCATGACACCATGATCTCCATCATCATGATCTCCATCATCGTGTCTTCTTGAAGTTGTCTCGTCATCTATTACTTCTACTACTATGGCTAACGCTTTAGCAATAAAGTAAAGTAATTACATGACGTTTAAGTTGACACGCAGGTCATAAATAAATTAAGACAACTCCTATGGCTCCTGCCGGTTGTCATACTCATCGACATGCAAGTCGTGATTCCTATTACAAGAACATGATCAATCTCATACATCACATATATCATTCATCACATCCTTTTGGCCATATCACATCACACGGCATATGCTGCAAAAACAAGTTAGACGTCCTCTAATTGTTGTTGCAAGTTTTTACGTGGCTGCTATAGGTTTCTAGCAAGAACGTTTCTTACCTACGCGAAAACCATAACGTGATATGACAATTTCTATTTACCCTTCATAAGGACCCTTTTCATCGAATCCGATCCGACTAAAGTGGGAGAGACAAACACCCGCTAGCCACCTTATGCAACTAGTGCATGTCAGTCGGTGGAACCAGTCTCATGTAAGAGTACGTGTAAGGTCGGTCCGGGCCGCTTCATCCCATGATGCCGCCGACTCAAGATAAGACTAGTAACGGCAAGTAAATTGACAAAATCGACGCCCACAACTGCTTTGTGTTCTATTCGTGCATAGTAACTACGCATAGACCTAGCTCATGATGCCACTGTTGGGGAACGTAGCAGAAATTCAAAATTTTCTACGCATCACCAAGATCAATCTATGGAGTAATCTAGCAACGAGGGGAAGGAGAGTGCATCTACATAACCTTGTAGATCGCTAAGCGGAAGCGTTCAAGTGAACGGGGTTGATGGAGTCGTACTCGTCGTGATCCAAATCACCGATGATCCTAGTGCCGAACGGACGGCACCTCCGTGTTCAACACACGTACAGCCACCCAGTTACGTTGTGACATTTGGCACACCCAAAGCACTCCTATGGTATCCGGGAGTTGCACAATCTCATGGTCTAAGGAAATGATACTTGACATTAGAAAAGCTTTAGCATATGAACTACATGATCTTTGTGCTAGGCTTAGGATTGGGTCTTGTCCATCACATCATTCTCCTAATGATGTGATCCCATTATCAACGACATCCAATGTCCATGGTCAGGAAACCGTAACCATCTATTGATCAACGAGCTAGTCAACTAGAGGCTTACTAGGGACATGGTGTTGTCTATGTATCCACACATGTATCTGAGTTTCCTATCAATACAATTCTAGCATGGATAATAAACGATTATCATGAACAAGGAAATATAATAATAACCAATTTATTATTGCCTCTAGGGCATATTTCCAACATCTTGTCCTCTCACACAGCCACACAAACACGAGCACCATGCCAGCAGCAACCGCGCCCGAACAACTCCAGTGCTCGCAGCCGTCGGATGCCGCCGTCCGCGCAAAGGGCCGCCGCCCGCGCCTCCTACCGCAGCACACCGGTGAGCCGCGCCTTGCGCCGCCCCTCTCTCTCTCCTACGTTCCCCTCTCTAATCTCTCTCCTCCTTGCAGCAATGGAGGCCGAGCGCCCATGGCATCACCCGAGATCACCTCCCAGCCGTCGTTCTCCTTCAGATTCGTCGGGATCCGGCTGGATCCGGACGCCAGCGCCCCGTTCCTACCTCCCCGCCTCGCTTGGGTCGTCGGCCACCTCGACGACATCATACCGCTTTCAGGATCCAGCGCCACCACTGGCTGGCCACTTCCTCGTCTGGAGGAGACGCCCCCACATCGGCACCTCCCCACACGAGCAGCAGCAACGAACACCTCGCTAAAGGCGTCTCCGGTGGTGTCTTTTTCTTGTACATTGTTTTAAAGAAGTTTGCCAGATCCGTGCCAGCAAAACAATGGCGATGAACTCCGATTGACATCCCGCGAAGGGTCGGCGGCGCTTGATGTGGTGGCTGCAGAATAGCTCCGGCCAAAAGTAGTAGGCCAGATCTGGAAAAAAACTGTAATTCCAAGTTTTTTGTTGTGTATTTCTTCCATTTGGTAAAAATAAAATTTAGTTATCTGATATGTTTATGCAATTTTCCTTTTTATCTATATAAGATAGTGAGTATACGTAATCAGAAAAATTCTTATTGACAAGTTTCCATGGACCAAAAGAAACAACTGGATCGGCTAATATCTCGACTAAAATTAATGGGCTTTGAACGGATCTGAAATTTAATGGACCAAAATTATGATGGGCCGACAGTCTTGGATAGAGTTGAAATTTAGTGGGCCAAAACTCTGATTAGGCCGACTACTACATGGGCCGCCATGTTAGATCCTTGTTGGCTGCCATGTCAAATGATGACATGGAATGCATGATTAACGCCGTTATTTGATAGTAAATTGTGACGGTCAAGAACCGTCATGGATCCATGACGGTTCTAGAGATCCATCATGGAGTGCATGGTGGTCAAATTATGACGTGATATACATGACGGATTTTAAAACCGTCAAGAACGACCTATCATGAAGGATTTGCACACACATGTGACAGTTCGAATCCGTCATGGATTAACATATTTCTTCTAGTGCAATTGAACTACCGAACAGGCCTTCCGAAGAGTAGAGTCCTGGAAGTAAGAGAAAAGTAAAAAATCGGCAGCCCCTGGTGCGGTTTAAGTCGTGTTTTGGGCGTGCCGTGATGGTGCCCCTCCCCCTATGCCCACGGTATTTCCAGAGCGTAGTTATGGACGCGAAGTACTGGCATCGCCTTTTTGCGAGGGTTGGGGTTGGGGCCGCATTGCTACGCCTGCTCGGAACGTGCCAGGTGGTCTTGTTGTAGGTTACTCCGGGCGCGCTTGACGGTGTCATGATGTTTAATGGCCGGACTGGAGAACTGCCTGGAGAGGCTGCTTTGTACTTCCGCCGCAAGGGACGCCGTGTGCTCCTCCGTTCGGAGGGAGAGTTCGGTGTTTCCATTGACCGTAATTACTCCACGAGGACCTGGCATCTTGAGCTTAAGGTATGCGTAGTGCGGTACCGCATTGAATTTGGTGAATGCGGTTCGCCCGAGCAGTGCGTGATAGCCACTGCGAAACGGGACTATGTCGAAGATTAACTCCTCGCTTTAGAAATTATCCGGGGATCCGAAGACCATTTCAAGTGTGACTGGGCCTGTGCAGTTGGCCTCTACACCTGGTATTACGCCTTTAAAGGTCGTTTTGGTGGGCTTAATCCTCGAGGGATCTATACCCATTTTCCGCATTGTATCCTGGTAAAGCAGGTTCAGGCTGCTGCCGCCGTCCATAAGGACTCTAGTGAGATGAAATCCGTCAATAATTGGATCTAGAACCAATGCGGCGAATCCACCATGACGGATGCTAGTGGGATGGTCCCTTCGATCAAAGGTGATCGGGCAGGTGGACCATGGGTTGAACTTTGGGGCGACTGGCTCTACCACGTATACGTCCCTTAACGCACGCTTCCGCTCCCTTTTGGGGACATGGGTTGCGTATATCATGTTCACCGTCCGCACTTGTGGGGGAAAACCCTTTTGTCCACTGTTGTTCGGCGACCGGGGCTCCTCGTCGTCATTGCTATGTAGCCCCTTGTCTTCATTGTCGGTGCTTAACTTGCTTGCCTGCTTGAACACCCAACAATCCCTGTTGGTGTGATTGGCCGGCTTTTCGGGGGTGCCATGTATTTGGCACAAGCGGTCGAGTATTTGGTCCAAGCTGGACGGGCCCCTAGGATTCCTTTTGAATGGCTTCTTCCATTGACCGGATTTAGAGCCTCTGAATCCGGCATTAACTGTCGTATCCTCAGCATTGTCACCGTTAATGCGGCGCTTCTGCTTGTTGCGACGCGACCTGCCACTAATGTCCTTGGTGTCCGAACTACCAGGGTTCTTGGTCATATTGTTGCTACGAGCGAGCTAGCTGTCTTCTCCTGCGCAAAAGCGGGTCATGAGTGTCGTGAGTGCTGCCATAGATTTCAGCTTTTCCTGTTCGAGGTGCCAGGCCAGCCACTCGTCACGGATATTGTGCTTGAAGGCTGCTAGGGCCTCGGCGTCCGGACAGTCGACTATTTGATTTTTCTTTGTTAGGAACCGTGTCCAGAATTGTCTGGCCGATTCCTCTGGCTGCTGGATTACGTGACTTAGGTCATCGGCGTCTGGGGGTCGCACATAAGTGCCCTGGAAATTGTCGAGGAATGCGGCTTCCAGGTCCTCCCAACAACTGATTGACCCTGTTGGCAAGCTGTTGAGCCAATGTCGAGCTGGTCCTTTAAGCTTGAGTGGGAGGTATTTGATGGCGTGAAAATCGTCGCCGCGGGCCATGTGGATATGAAGGAGATAATCCTCGATCCATACCGCAGGGTCTGTTGTGCCATCATATGATTCGATGTTTATGGGTTTGAAACCCTCGGGGATTTGATGATCCATTATTTCGTCTGTAAAGCATAGTGGGTGTGCGACGCCTCTGTACTAGGCGATATCATGATGTAGCTCCAATGAGCTTTGTCTACTGTGTTCGGCCCTGCCGAATGTGTGGCCGGCGTGACGTTTACCGTCTCGAGCCGTGGGGTGCCCACGCGATCCGTGGATCGATTGTGTTTGCCTTTCCTTGTCCTCCAACATGTCTCGTAAGTCCGGCGCATATTCCCGTGCCTTGGTACGGGGTGCGGCTTGAGTGGAGGGCCGGGAGGCCTCTCTGTCGCGGCCACGAGGTGGCCGTTCGGCTGCATCAAGTGCTTCCTCCTCTAATCAGGGTAGCAACCTGCGCTTTGGGTAACTCTTGGAGGGGCGTTCGAGTTTATGCTCTTCGGCCGCAAGGACTTCAGTCCATCTATCAACCAGCAAATCTTGATCAGCTTTGAGCTGTTGCTGTTTTTTCTTGAGGCTTCTTGCCGTGGCGATAAGCCTGCGTTGGAAATGCTTTTGCTCAACGGGATCCTCTGGTACGACGAATTCGTCGTCGTCGAGGCTTGCCTCGTCTTCGGAGGGAGGCATATAATTATCGTCCTCGACCTCTCTGTCTGCCGCTCTCTCATGAGGGCTGGTTTCTCCATCCTCCTGTGCTAAACCTTGCTGGAGGGGGTTTTCTTCGGCACTCTTCGGAGTATTATTATCTCCCGTGCTGGAATCACCGTTTTTGTGTTGGCGGGATTTTGAGCGGCGCCGCTGACGCCGGTGCTTGGGCTGTTTCTTGGAGGGGTCATCCTCCGATGTTCCATCGCCCTCTCCCTCTTTTGGGGTGTCCACCATGTATATGTCATATGATGAGGTGGCTTTCCAGGGCCTAGTAGGCGCTGGTTCTTCATCATCTCCTTCATCGGCGTCCATACCGTCGATGTCTTCGGAGTCGAAGTCGAGCATGTTGGTTAAGTCGTCGACGGTGGCTACAAAGTGGGTGGTGGGTGGGTTTTGAATTTCTTCATCGTCCGTACCCAAACCTTGCTGACCGTAGTTCGGTCAAGGCTCTCTTGATAAAGAGAGAGACTTCAGTGACTTCAGGATATCGCCGAAAGGCGAGTGCTGAAAGATGTCTGCGGCAGTGAACTCCATGATCGGCGCCCAATCGGATTCGACTGGCAGGGGCGCGGAGGGTTCGGAGTCCGGAGAGGAGTCCGGCTCCTTGGAGTCACGAGCCTCGTAGAGTACGGGGCTGGTGTTCGGCTCAATCGCCGTTTGGATCGCAGCCCCTGAGGTGGCGTCCAACCGCCCATCCTCGATCGGCGCGGTCGGCTCTGAACTAAGGGTCGGAGCCGATGTGGGTGCGACCTCCAGGGCACTGTTCGGCGGCAGAGCTAGATCATGCTCGTCGTGACAGTACGGCGCGCTCTGCAGTGGTTCGAATCCGTCGAGGATCAAGTCCCCGCGGATGTCAGCCATGTAGTTTAAACTTCCAAATCTGACCTGATGGCCAGGGGCGTAGCTTTCGATCTGCTCTAGATGGCCAAGTGAATTGGCCCGCAGTGCGAAGCCGCCAAAGACGAAGATCTGTCTGGGGGGGAAGGTCTCACCCTGGACTGCATCGCCATTGATGATCGTAGGAGCCATCGGGCCTGACAGCGACGGCACAGAGGAACTCTCAATGAAAGCACCAATGTCGGTGTCAAAACCGGCGGATCTCGGGTAGGGGGTCCCGAACTGTGCGTCTAGGCCGGATGGTAACAGGAGGCAAGGGACACAAAGTTTTACCCAGGTTCGGGCCCTCTCGATGGAGGTAAAACCCTACGTCCTGCTTGATTAATATTGATGATATGGGTAGTACAAGAGTAGATCTACCACGAGATCAGAGAGGCTAAACCCTAGAAGCTAGCCTATGGTATGATTGTTGATGTGTATGTTGTCCTACGGACTAAAACCCTCCGGTTTATATAGACACCGGAGAGGGCTAGGGTTACATAGAGTCGGTTACAATGGTAGGAGATCTGAACATCCATATCGCCAAGCTTGCCTTCCACGCCAAGGAAAGTCCCTTCCGGACACGGGACGGAGTCTTCAATCTTGTATCTCCATAGTCCAGGAGTCCGGCTGAAGGTATAGTTCGGCTATCCGAACACCCCCTAATCCAGGACTCCCTCAGGGCTTCTACCGGAAAACGTTCGATTAGCCATTGTGAAGCTATGTGCATTCCTCAATGCAATCTCTCAGAAGGTAATCGATCCAGAAATCATACCAAGGTTAGAGAATGATTTGGTGCAATGTCTTGTCAGTTTCGAGTTGGTTTTCCCACCATCCTTCTTCAACATCATGACGCACGTCCTAGTTCACCTATGTGAAGAGATTAACATTTTGGGTCTTGTATTTCTACACAATATGTTCCCCTTTGAGAGGTTCATGGGAGTCTTAAAGAAATATGTTCATAACCGTGCTAGGACAGAAGGAAGCATCTCCAAGGGCCATGAAAATGAGGAGGTCATTGAGTTTTGTATTGACTTTATTCCTGACCTTAAGCCGATTGGTGTTCCTGAATCGCGGCATAAGGGTAGACTGGATGGAAAAGGCACGCTAGGAGGGGAACAAATAATATGTATGGACGAACATTCTCTCACTGAAGCACACTACACAGTTCTACAGAATTCCGCCTTGGTGGCTCCGTATATGGATGAACACAAGAATTTGCTACGCTCCAAACACCCCGGAGCGGTCTGATGACTGGATTACACGTGAACAAACCAGGAGTTTCGCCAGCTGGTTGCAGACATGTACCATGCATGACGCCTCTATTGAAGATGACATGTACTTGATGTCCCAGTTATCATCTTCGAATATAATGACTTTCAAAGGGTACGAGATAAATGGTAATACATTTTACACGATCGCCCAATATAAGAAGAGCACCAACCAAAACAGTGGTGTCCGCTTTGATGCATAAACCAAGATGGGAAAGGAAACATATTATGGTTATATACAGGACATATGGGAACTAGACTATCGACGTGGTTTGAAGGTCCCTTTGTTTCGGTGCAAATGGGTCAATATGACACGAGGCGGGGTAACGGAAGACCCGCAGTATGGAATGACAACAGTGGATCTCAACAATCTTGTGTATGCAGACGAACCATTCGTACTAGCCAATGATGTGGCACAGGTTTTCTATGTGAAGGACATGTCTACCAAGCCGTGAAAAAGAAAAGATAAGGAAGCGAATGCATCGTACGATGAGCCAAAGCGGCACATGATTCTTTCTGGGAAGAGAAACATCATGGGAGTGGATGACAAGACAGACATGTCAGGAGATTATGAAAAGTTTGATGAAATTGCTCCATTCACAGTGAATATTGACCCGAGCATCCAGTTAAATGATGAAGATTTTCCATGGCTACGGCGCAAAGGGACACACGCGAAGAAAAAGTTTCACACCCAAAGATCTGGGATGTGATTAGCTTCACTATCATCACTTTCTTCTATGTTTCACACCCAGGAGGGAATCTCTGTAATAGTTAGGGTAGCTAGTTATGTGTTTTGGCATTTGAAACGCGAAGAAATTTTATGTGCAAGCAAATTCTTTCATGCATTTACTGATTTTTTTAGCTAAATGACCCTGAAATTGAAAAGCATTTCAAATGAACTCAGAAAGAGTTGAAAGTTGGCATGGTATCATAATTTCACCCACATAGCATGTGCAAAAAAGTAGATAGGGTTACCGAAAAACTGGATGCACTTCGTGTACAAAATGGACAATCTCTTTTGAAGTATCAGGGTTTCGGACAAAAACTCATCTGTTACAAAGGCATTTCATTTTTTAAATAACCTAAGCATTACCAAATTGAATATAATGATAAAACACACTAATATTAAACATAAGAAAAAAGAATCACTAAAAAATCTATTTTCAAAGTTAAGTTATTCACAAACTAGTGATTCACACAAATTTCAAATAATTCAAAATTTAAACTATTCAAATTTGTAAACTACCGGTACTAACAGAAAGTTTGTAATTTTTTGTACCTAAAGCAAAAATATTCACAAAGAAACTCTAAATACAGCAAAAAACAACTCAAAAATAAATAAAACAAAAATAAATAAAGCAAAAAAAGAAAAAAAAAAGCCCACCTACTGGGCCACAGCGGCCTGCATACGACTAGAAACCCAAATTCTAGTTGGGCCAGGATGCAGGCCCGCTAGCCCAGTAGGCCCAACAGGGCATCGCAGGAAAGGTAGGCCCAGAAGGCCTGCTTAAGAGAGGAGCTCGAGACAGCAGCGACGGCGGGGCTTATAAGAAGGTGCGAGTGCCCCTCGGCTAGCGAGGTGGGACTAAACTTCTGCGCCCCTCGCCTGGCAGCGCACACCCTTTAGTACCGGGTCGTGGCTCCAACCGGTACTAAAGGGGGGGCCTTTAGTACCGGTTGGTGCCATGACCCGGTACTAAAGGGGGTGCAGTTCCCGCCGCTTCGCCTGGCCAAAACAGACCTTTAGTACCGGTTGGTGGCTTCAACCGGTACTAAAGGTGGGTTCTATATAAGAAAACACTTCAAAAAATTTGTCACTTTCTCATCTTCTTTCTCCTCTGCCCCGTCGCCGCCGCCCCTCGTCGCCGCCCCCGTCGTCGTCCGTCGCCGTCCCCGCGTCGCGCCCCGTCGCCGCGCCGCGCCCCGTCCTCCCGTCGTCCCCGTCCCCGCGGCGCGCCCCGTCGCCGCGCCCCGCCCCATCCTCCTGTCGTCCCCGCCTGGCCCGTCCCCGTCCTTGTCGTCGCCACCCCGTCCCCGTCGCCGTCTCCGTCTCCGTCCCCGTCCCCGTTGCCGCCCCCCGTCGTCGCGCCTCGCTGGTGAGCTCCTGCCCCGGCCGCCAACCACACACACACACACACGCATTGTTATAGAATTGTTAGCAATCTTTCTGTTTTTTAGTTATAGAATTATTAGAAATGTTAGTTTTAGTTATAGAAATGTTAGTTATATAGAAATGTTAGTTATATAGAAATATTAGAAATGTTAGTTATATAGAAATGTTAGTTATATTAGAAATGTTAGTTATATAAAAATGCTTTTTAGTTATAGAAATATTAGAAATGTTAGTTTTAGTTATAAAATTTAGAATCTGCATATATGAAATCACAATCCATCATTTAAAAAATGTTACTTTACTTTTGCGGCATATAGTATTTGTTGTCGATGATGCCCGGCCCGCATCCTCGCCGTCGACCCGTTCGCGACGACGTCCTGCTTCAGAGGACCCATGTCCGAGACTGGGCTCCGCCGGGCTGGCACTGGGAGGTGCTACCTTCAGGGGCGCGACGCTTGGTGAGGAACCCGGCCCCGGGTCCCGTCGTCGACCCTCATCTCCTTTGGTGGCGTTCGCGTGGGCCACTTTCGGTGCGGAGGGAGCCGGCCCCGCCGGAGGTGGTACGTTGCCGTGTCAGGGAGGAGGACGAGCCGTCCATCGCTACATGGCTTCTATGGACGTCAGGTTCTCCAATACCTGGTAGGTTCTTTGGGGAGATCACCCGAGCTATGATCCAGTGATGGTTCCTTCACTTTGGTTGTCCACCGCCTAGATTACTCTCTAGTATTCAATCTTTATTAGCTAGCTAGCTAGCTAGTGATGTATTAGATATATAATATTCGAGATGATTTATTCGAGATTATATATATTATTTGAGACAATGTATTCGAGATTATGTCTATTATTCAAGACGACGTATTCGAGATTATATTCGATGATGCTTATTATGTACTATGATTGATTCAGTTTTTCCTTATTAATTGATTGCATCCATGCATTGTAATTTGAATATATTTCTTTTGGATTAGTTAAACAAAACCTATGGCGGACAATACCGGCAGAGAGGGAGAAGAGGCCCTGTTCAATATCATACGCAATCCTCGCGGGCCAGATGATGATCAGAATGAAGAAGATTATGACGGCTCCGGATATCTAAACAACACCGGGGAGGGTGATATGATATTCGATCGCGACGACCGAATTGATGAAGTCATGAACTATGAACATGATGAAGAAAATGTTGATCTTGAAACAACAAAGACCGGTGAGGTATATATATTTATATAAGCAGGCATCTGGTAATCATCACATGTTTTAAATGACTTGAAGATATATTAACGAATCGATATTTCTTCTTTCAGCCATCCGGATCGAGCAAATCTTCAAGCAACAGGAAACGAGGCCCGAACAAAAAGTTGAAGGAGGGCGTAGAGTACAATATCGAGGCCATCAAACCTAATGGCGAACCATTAGCGCCTAAGAATATTGCGGACAAGTTCATTCGTCAGTGCGGAGTTCTTGTGAAGGACCAACTCCCGATCTCCCTTCAAGAATGGAGAGAGCCAGTAGAGCCACGTCCAGGAGTTACTTTTGTCGACGACAAACAAAAACTTCTGCTTTGGGAAACGCTTGTGGAACATTTCACCCTACCAGATCATTTCACAGATGCAGATGTTGAGAAAGTCAAGGACGCTGCTCTTAGGAAGATGGCGGTTGCATTCAAAAACCACAAGAATCGTGAATGGGCCAAGTACGTCAAGGAAGGAAGGAAGACTCCAGTATTCGAGGGAACACTAGAGAAGCAAAGTGCTCATTGGGACGATTTTGTGAAATTCAAGGATTCAAAATTATCTAAGGAACGGTCGAGAATAAACAAGGCCAATGCCGCAAAAAAGGATAAGTTCCATAAGCTGGGGCCAGGTGGCTATGCGGTGGGAATGCCTAAGTGGGATAAGTCTGAGAAAGAGATGCTGGATGCACGTGTCACTCCAGAAACATTGAGCTGGCCCCCCAGGTGCAGGACTTGGTTCTATGCGCATGGGGGGGAGTTGGACCTGAAGACAGGCAAAGTTTCGAAGAAGGCATGTTTGGACGGAGCCGAAAATAAGCTACTTGTTGCAATAGAAGAGGCCCGATTGGGGGTGTTCCAGCCCAACAGAGAGAACGACGAGCTTACGCGTGCCCTGGGAAATCCTGAACACCCAGGAAGAACACGAGGCATGGGCGCTATTCCGTGGTATGAGGGGTTTTCGGACTAGAACGCCGACTACAGAACCCGTGCGAGAAAGAAGATTGCGGAGGAGAAGAAGAGGGAGATGGAGGAGGAGCAGAGGAAGCTAGACTTTGAACGCCTTCAAGGCCTAGAATCAGCGCACGGGGACTTGGCAGTCAAATTCCAGCGGCAGCAGGAGCAGATCGACTCACTTAGCCAGCAAAGGGGGTCTCAGCAGCTGTTGCAGCTAGCGGATGATCCAGCATTGGATAGCACCGTCCCATCCATGCCGAGAAGCAGCGTGGGTTCCGCCCCGGGCAATGCATTGCTGGATAGCTAGCCAGTGGATGACATCATGGAGAACACTAACTTCGAGCTACACTTCAAAATGAAGAACATATCCATGAAGGTGGCGGACGCCCTTGCTTTTACAAATCCCCCCGAGGCAACCTTCCATTGCAACCCGATTCCAGCGGGCTATGCTCGTGTCTTGGTTGATGAGGTGGTGGACCAATATTCGGGGCTAGAGCTTGACATTCCTGGAGGTGACGATGAGCACACACTGGGAGATGCCAACCATCGTATCATCCTATGGAGAAAGGATTGCATCATCTTTCGAAGGCCACCGACACCGCGTCATCCGACTCCTCGTCGAAGTCCGCCACCGAGTCAGCAGACTCCCGCTCCTTCAAGTCCACCAACGCGTCAGGCCACTCCTCCTCCAAGTCCGCACAGCTTCAGGCCACTCCTCCTCCTCCAAGTCTGGCAAAGCGTCAGGCCACTCCTCCTCCAAGTCCGGCACAGCTTCAGGCCACTCCTCCTCCAAGTCCGGCACAGCTTCAGGCCACTCCTCCTCCAAGTCCGGCACAGCTTCATGCCACTCCTCCTCCTCCTCCAACTCAGCCACGTCAGCCGTCTTCGCCGCCTCAGCAATCACGGAAGAGAGCCGCCTCAGCTATGGTGCGTAGCGGTACAAGTCGAGGTAGTACTGGAGGTACAGGCGGAGGCAAGCGATTTTGATATGGTCCAAGCCTCGCGCCTCTTCCGCAGAGGCCTTACAACAAGTCCGAGGAGGAAAACGTAGCCATATCGAAGGCCGGGGTGGAAGCCCATTTTGCACCGAAACCGCCACCGCCGCCAAGGGAGAAAGTGCCTGAGGAAAAGATTGACCACTTCATTCGTATGGCTAGAGCACCAGCTCCCAAGCCTGTTGACATAGACTATGAGCGCCACATCAAGAAGTTAAATCGAGCGCGTCTACAGAAAGAGGCAAGCTCGAGCTCGAGCAAATCAGCTGGCAAAAGGAGCGGTAAAACCGTTCCCCAGCTGGGAGAACAGGCGGCGCAATCAATCCCCCCACTTGTTGTGCCAACAACACATGAGAGTAGGCGCGCCCAATATTATTGTGGGCAAACCGTTAATGTTCCCGGGCTGGGCGATGTGGAAATAACCGAGGAGCATATTGAGCAGGCCAAAACGCTCATGATCACTGTTGGACAACTCCTCGATATCAAGCCCATGTCTCCGACTAGAGAGGAGGAAATAAAACGGAAATATGTCTGGGGCCAACCTTTGGTCGAGCCAGACGAGGTCAAGAAGCTCCCAACGAGAATGTATGAATTGCATCAATGGTACATGGACATTACCAAGATTTCCAATCGAGAGTCCCTCATGGTGAATGTCAAGAAGGATCATTACTACCATGAGAAAGCTGTGACCGTTGAGTATTCAGAACTATTTCAGCTATACAATCAAGACGCACTCGACAAATCTATCGTCAGTTGCTATTGTCTGTAAGTGATTTCTTTCTGTAATTTAAGTCTCAAGCTAGCTGTAGTGATCATTTTGATCAATCATTACCTGTAATTATCCTCACTATATTCTTTTCTGTGGTATTATGCAGGATGAAGATTTATGAAATGAAAAAAGGTGGACGCTATGGCATTGGGTTCGTTGACCCAAATACCATCAATGAATACACATGGAAATTAGATCCATATTACGAAAAAAGTGTAGAGGAAAGCATGCTAGAGTTCTTCAAGCGCCTCAAATACAATGAAGATATACTACTTCCTTACAACTTCGAGTGAGTCACACTGTCTTGTACTACAAATTCTATTTTTTCCTACTAGCTAGCTACATGTTTTTGCTTACATATGCCCGCTTAATTAAGACATGCAAACGTGTGTGCATGCAGATTTCGCTGGATCTTGTTAATGATTAAAGTTGATGAAGGAACAGTTGAAGTACTAGACTCAATACTTAAGAAAGCAAGTGACTACACCATCGTGAAGGGGATAGTCAACAGGTAATTTCAATCATTATTAACTATATCTCGACCTATTTAATTAGTTCGTCATTTCCTGATAACAACTATTTAATAACTCATTTATTCATTTTCTTTGTCGGCGGGCAGGGCTTGGGCAAAGTTCATCAGGGCCACTCCAGGCCCATGGAAACAAAATCTGAAATGGTATCGACCCCAGGTAAGTAATTAAGTAGTACTAGCTAGCTGCCATCTCTTTAATTATCATGCTTGATTAATTATTATCTGATCAAATTTCATTCTCGTAAAGGCCCTGAAGCAGGCGCCGGGGAATAATCTGTGTGCATACTACGTTTGCGAGAACATTCGCATGATGGCATCCGAAAGGAGCAGATTTCAAAGACAGGAGTGGGTACGTTTGTCAGAACACTATTCACAATTTTTACACCATTATCGATATCTAGTCACACAACTAATACACATGCATATTGATCTCCTTCTTAACAGTTCAAAGAGGTGCGGGAGAAGCTCCTAACAAAGGATCGCATAGAAGCAATTAAAGAGGAAATAGCGGGATTTTTGCTCGACCAGGTCATAGATCCCAAAGGAGAATACTATTACCCGCTACCGCCCCCATGAACCACTTCCAATTGTCATCGTGCTCCAAAGGCACCAATTAGGCTAATGCCACTAGCTCCGAAGGCACCAAATAGGAGAAATTGTGTGTGTGTGTCTATATATATACATGTGTGTATATACTCCCTCCGTCACGGTTTAGAAGGCACGCTTGGAAATTCTCTGGGACCTAGGTGGTTATCTATTGGTTGTGGGATATGCTAAAAAATAGCATTCACACTACGCATGCATATAGAAATAGTATATCAGAGTACTAATTAGCTACTAGAAATAAATGCAATGCGCCCTAAACCTTGTCTATTGTGGAAACGCACGCAAATTTAACTGTGCCTTCTAAACTGTGACGGAGGGAGTATGTGTGAATTAATTAATGGTGGTTGTGAGACATTCGATATTAATGGTGGTTGTGAGACATTCAATGATATAATATATATATATTATGATCGGTTCTACTAGAAATTCTATTTATATATATGCATAACGTGTACAATATGTAGTATCGTAAAATACTAGCAAACGAAAAAGAATTAAATGGAAAACACAAAATTAAATGAAAAAGAAATCATAAACCCAACCCCCCCCAACCTTTTAATACCGGTTGGTGACACCAACCGGTACTAAAGGGCTCCCTGCCCCCGAAGCTGGCTCGTGCCACGTGGTTGCCCTTTAGCACCGGTTCATGCTGAACCGGTACTAAAGGGGGGGCCTTTAGTGCCTACACTTTAGCGCCGGTTACCGAACCGGCACTAAAGGCCTTACGAACCGGTGCTATTGCCCGGTTCTGCACTAGTGAAGGTGGAGCCCCAAGTGTGGCTGGCCACACCCCCATGAGGGGTCCCAAAAAGGGCTCCTATCCATCCATGTCACACCCCAAGATCTTTTGGGCAAAGCCCCAAAAGGTGGCTTTCCATAAAATATCCCAAAAAGCACTTTCACTATTTACGACGACATTTTTCAGCGTCCGTTTGAACTGAAAATATTTATGTGGGCTTAGAACATTTCCAGTAACCACCATAATAATTTTCAACGCGTTCTGGATCAAGTCCAGTTTAGTGATTTTCATTTGCGAAAAGCATCTGAACCGGTTCCGGCAGCTCCGGAACATTTCCGGTTTTTATTTTTGAAAATTTTGAAAAGTTTCCAGAATGATTCTGGCACCCTCCAAGAATTATCAGGCATGTGCCGAAAACATTTTGACTTAATGGCATACCCGGTTTCACCGAAACTCATCCGGTGACCTCTCTTATCGAAACTTTTTCGCTGTCTCCGAAAACTTTTTTCCGTAAACTTTCTCTCAGACTCCCTATCTAGTATTCAGCAGATAGATGACCCTTAAGCGTGTGACCCTATAGGTTCGGTGAAGTATAGACATGACCCGGAACCCCTTCCGATCAATGATCAACATCGGAGTCGTGGACACCCATATTGATCCCTATACCCACACGAATGAATATTCGAGTGAACCTACAGTTGATGTGTGTTATTCTTGTTGCTTCGCGATATGTTACGAATACCCGAGGTGAGACATGTTGGCATCCCTGTGGATCAACTCCTTGTCCACTATGCCATTTACCTCGTTATCGGTATTGTTCTCTTTTCTCGTTCCCGTGTTGCGGCATCCCCGTGATCAAATCACAAAGTGTCTAGCCAGACAATGATGGATACCGTAACAGCGAGAGGGCCTAGAGATATCTCTCCATCGTCGGAGGAGAAAATCCCAATCTTGAGCTATCAAGTTACTTGACATACTTTTCCATGAACCCGTAAGCCGCCGTAATAGCCACCCATTTGCGGATGACATTTAACAAACCCCAAAGTTCATGAAGCAAGCATGAAGAAACTCGATACTCTCATGGTCTAAGGAATCATGCAAACGTAACCATCTCTGTGTTATGTACCATTAACTTGTGACGAATGAATCTCATAGCATAACATCAATCTGGGTCGATTCAACACAAATGTTCTCTTAACATTGTACCCTCAAAATTGCTGGCATTGACATGCCCATGATTAGGAAAACAGAACCATCATGCAACACTTGAGCTAGTCTTAGAGGCCAAACTAAGAATACTTCTTATCGTTTATTATTCCATACGTGCATATGAGTCTTCCTCCGAGCCTCGTGTTATTGCAGACTCGAGAACCATAGCAGTTATAGCATGGAACATAAACATAATTATGAACTTGGAGATAAATAATATCATTTATTATTGCCTCTAGGGCATATCTCCTACAAATAGTTCACATCTTTATGTGATTAGTTCACATCTCCTATGTGACTAACACCCAAAGGGTTTACTAGAGTCGATAATCTAGTTCACATCGCTATGTGATTAACACCCAAAGAGTGATCACGTTTTGCTTGTGAGAGAAATTAAGTCAACGGGTTTGCCACATCCAGAGACGTATGTATTTTGCAAATTTTCTATGTCTACAATGCTTTGCACGGAGCTACTCTAGCTAATTGCTCCCACTTTTAATATGTATCTAGATCGAGACTTAGAGTCATCTAGATTGGTGTCAAAGCTTGCATCGACGTAACTCTTTACGACGAACTCTTTGTCACCTCCATAACCGAGAAACATTTCCTTATTCCACTAAGGATATTTTTGACCGCTGTCCAGTGATCCATTCTTGAATCACTATTGTACCCTCTTGCCAATCTTATGGTGAGGTACACAATAGGTCTGGGACACAGCTTAGCATATTTTATAGAACCTATGACTGAGGCATAGGGAATGACGTTTCATTCTCTTTCTATTTTCTATCGTGGTTGGGTTTTGAGTCTTTACTCAACTTCACACCTTGCAACACATGCAAGAACTCCTTCTTTGACTATTCTATTTTGAACTATTTCAAAATCTTGTCAATGTATGTACTCATTGATATCAAGCGTATTGATCTATCTCTATAGATCTTGATGCTCAATATGTACGTAGCTTCACCGAGGTCTTTCTTTGAAAAACTCCTTTCAAACACTCCTTTATGCTTTCCAGAAAATTCTACATTATTTCCGATCAACAATATGTCATTCACATATACTTATCAGAAATGTTGTAGTGCTCCCACTCACTTTCTTGTAAATACAGGCTTCACCACAAGTATGTATAAAACCATATACTTTGATCACTTTATCAAAGCATATATTCCAACTCCAAGATGCTTGCACCAGTCCACGGATGGATCGCTGGAGCTTGCTCACTTTGTTAGCACCTTTAGGATTGACAAAACCTTCTGGTTGCATCATATACAACTCTTTTTAAGAAATCCATTAAGGAATGCAGTTTTGACATCCATTTGCCAGATTTCATAAAGTGCGGCAACTGCTAACATGATTCGGACAGACTTTTAAGCATCGATACGAGTCAGAAAATCTCATTGTAGTCAACACCTTGATCTTGTCGAAAACGTTTTGTGACAATTCGAGCTTTATAGATAGTAACACTACTATCATCGTCCGTCTTCCTCTTGAAGATCCATTTATTCTCAATGACTCATCGATCATCGGGCAAGTCAATCAAAGTCATACTTTGTTCTCATACATGGATCCCATCTCAGATTTCATGGCCTCAAGCCATTTTACTGAATCTGGGCTCATCATCGCCTCCTCATAGTTCGTAGGTTCGTCATGGTCTAGTAACATGACTTCCAGAGCAGGATTACTGTACCACTCTGATGCGGACCGTACTCTCGTTGACCTACGAGGTTCGGTAGTAACTTGATCTGAAGTTTCATGATCATCATCATTAGCTTACTCACTAATTGGTGTAGGAATTACTGGAACTGATTTCTGTGATGAACTACTTTCCAATTCGGGAAAAGGTACAATTACCTCATCAAGTTCTACTTTCCTCCCACTCACTTCTTTGAAGAGAAACTCCTTCTCTAGATAGGATCCATTCTTAGCAACAAAATATCTTGCCTTCGGATCTATGACAGAAGGTGTACCCAACAGTTTCTTTTGGGTATCCTATGAAGACGAACTACTCCGATTTGGGTTCGACCTTATCAGTTTGAAATTTTTTTCACATAAGCATTGCAATCTCAAAGTTTAAGAAACGACAATTTTGGTTTCTTGCCAAACCATAGTTCATACGGTGTCATCTCAACGGATTTATATGGTGCCCTATTTAACGTGAATGCAACTGTCTCTAATGCATAACCCCAAAACGATAGTGGTAAATCGGTAAGAGACATCACAAATCGCACCATATCCAATAAAGTACGATTACAATGTTCGGACACACCATTATGCTGTGGTGTTCCAGGTGGCGTGAGTTGCGAAACTATTCCACATTGTTTCAAACTAGATGATGTCCCGCGCATTGCTGCGGGACTTTGTCGCTGATTTTCTGAATAACTTCAATATACCAAAGAAGAAAATAATTTGAATCAATAACATGATAGATTTGTCCGCCATGGGAACTTGTGAATGGCTGCCATACATCACAACCGACTATATAGAAACATCGACCATAGATAATAGGCAATACAACCATACCAAACATTCACACAATGGCAAGACGACAAACTTCAGACAAATTTGCAAGGTGCCAGGTTCTAAATAAACACATAATCTGCAAGGTGCCAGACAAAAAGAGAACGACAAAAGGCCTTGATAGGGACATACATAGTCTACAAGGTCCAAAATAAATACAATATGAAGTAATAAAACATGTGCACTTTCAGGTTACAACATGAAGTGACACCACAAAGTGGGGGTTGGATGATGGTATTATCTCTATTGTAATTGCCATGGAGGTTAATTCAAGGACGATATGTGACTGTGTATTGGCACAAACACTATTAGCGGTAGCATTTACTAAAGAAGGTAGCTAACCTCATCCATGGAAATTGTACTGATTAAATGTTGATAAAAAAACCCATGCAAAAAAATTAAACATTTACCATTTGGGTCTCTTGCACCATACACAATGGCCTGCAAATAAAATATATAGTACTTAAACATGAAAATTAGTTTGCAATGATGCAGGGCAAACCAAAATATTTACAGATGCCCACCAAGACGAAATTCATGGTCAACATATAGCTGATCCTAAAAGGGAAAACTATAAACAAATAAAAAGTGAAAGAAGTAGACTACATAGTAGAAATTCACTATTCATATATAAGTTCCTTCATGGTATGGGGTTCTAGCTTTGCTTCCGTGAAAAAATATTGCTAGGTATTAAGGTGCAGTTTTGGGGTTAACAGATTGTATTAGTAAACTATTGATTGATACTACAAATATATTGGCACCGTAATATCTCAATTTTACTGTTATTCCAGTATGGTAGCGACACCCTAATTTTCAGAGCAGTATGTTCTAGTACAGTAGCGACGCCGTACTTACTTTTCAGAGTAGTATGTTCCGCGATGCTTTAGCCTGACCTTTGCATAGGTCAAGACCAATGCAATGTCTATCACAACCAAGCAAAATAGTGAACGACTGCAGTTCTATTCTATGGACAACAATTTTAATTCTTTGGATTTAAGAATCAGACATGTAGCCAAGAGGAGGTTGCGAAAAGAACCTGGTACAGAGAGTGGATGCGGCGTCAGAGAAGAAGATGTGTCCGGGCCCGGCTAAGGGCCTGTTTGGTTTTAAATAAGTCACCAATTTATAAATCGAAAAGTGAAAAAAGTGACTTATTTTGCCAAACAGACCCGACTTATAAGTCACCCCAACTTATAAGTCATAAGTTGCTCCACCCCAACTTAAAACTTATAAGTCACCCCCTTTTGCGTGGGTCCCACCACCTGCATGATGTTGATTGGTGTGGAAAGGTGTGTCAGGTGACTTATAAGTCAGGTGACAACCAAACAAGCGTGACTTATAAGTCACTAGTTTTAAGTCACCTGACTTATAAGTCGGGTGACTTATTGAAACCAAACAGGCCCTAACACGCACCAGCCGGCGATGGACGTCGCTGATTATCCCGCGAAACCCCGGCGACTCCGGAGCGAGGGCATGGGGCAGATTTCCTAGAGGCGACGGGAATGGAGCAGTTCCACATCTTATAAGTGAGATGAACCTCGTTGGTTACTCGTGCATGAGAGAGGAGTAAATCCATCAGTTTCTGTTGCATGGGAGTAGTGATACTTAACGGAGACCGTTTCTATTGCAGGAGAGTAGTGGGATTTAATGAAAATTGGAGAAGGCGAAGAGAGAGAGGCTTCCATGCAAAAGACAGGAGGAAATCAGGACACCAGCGAGCGACATGGGGAATCCTTCCGCGGGGGAAAAGACGCTCGCGTGGAGAAGGACGCAAAGCAGCAAGCGGCCTGCGTTGGAAAAAGGGGCCCAGTGATGGGCCTTCGGGGGAAACGGCCTCCTGCTGGCCTACAGGTGGTGCATGGCCTTTAAGGGAGAAATACATGCGGTGATCAGCCTGTGATGGATCTTCCTGCTGGTAACTGAACGCTAATGTGGCAGTTTTGCACTGTTGTAAGTCCCTTCTGTAAAACGCTGATGTGGCTTGGCTGATGATGTGAATAGCTTGCATGTTAAGAGAAATAAGATAGTGGGAATCAACTATTTATGTATTATAGATGAAGACTAAACTCGTAACTCAAATATTCGCCTCCGCGATCAGATCGTAGAAACTTTATTTTCTTGTTACGATGATTTTTCACTTCACTCTGAAATTCTTTGAACTTATCAAATATTTCAGACTTATGTTTCATTAAGTAAATATACCCATATCTGCTCAAATCATCTGTGAAGGTCAGAAAATAACGATACCTGCCGCGAGTCTCAACACTTATCAGATTGCATACATCAGTATGTATTATTTCCAATAAGTCAGTTGCTCGCTCCATTGTTCCGGAGAACGGAGTCTTAGTCATCTTGCCCGTGAGGCATGGTTCGCAAGCATCAAGTGATTTATAATCAAGTGATTCCAAAAGTCCATTGGCATGGAGTTTCTTCATGCGCTTTATACCAATATGACATAAACGGCAGTGCCATAAATAGGTTGCACTATCATTATTAACTTTGCATCTTTTGACTTCAATATTATGAATATGTGTATCACTATGATCAAGATTCGATAAACCATTCACCTTGGGTGTATGACCACATAAGGTTTTATTCATGTAAACAGAATAACAATTATTCTTTGACTTAAATGAATAACCGTATTGCAATAAACATGATTCAATCATATTATACTCAACGCAAACATCAAATAACATTTATTTTAGGTTCAACACTAATGCCGAAGGTAAAGGGAGTGTGCGATGGTGATCTTATCAACCTTAGAATCATTTCCAATACACATCGTCACCTCGTCATCGACTAGCCTTTGTTTATTTTGCAACTCCCGTTTCGAGTTACTACTCTTAGCAATTGAACTAGTATCAAATACCGAGGGGTTTGCTATAAATACTAGTAAAGTACACATCAATAACATGTATATCAAATATACATTTGTTCACTTTGCCATCCTTCTTATCCGCCAAGTATCTAGGGCAGTTCCACTTTCAGTGACCATTTCCTTTGCGGTAGAAGCACTCGGTTTTAGGCTTGGGTCTAGCTTTGGGCTTCTTCATGGGAGTGACAACTTGCTTGCCATTCTTCTTAAAGTTCCCTTTCTTTCCCTTGCTCTTTTACTTGAAACTAGTGGTCTTGTCAACCATTTACACTTGATGCTTTTTTCTTGATTTCTACCTTCGCCGATTTTAGTATCGTGAAGAGCTTTGGAAATCGTTTCCATTATCCCTTGCATATTATAGGTCATCACGAAGTTCTAGTAACTTGGTGATAGTGACTAGACAACTCTGTCAATCACTATCTTATCGGGAAGATTAACTCCCACTTGATTCAAGTGATTGTAGTACTTAGACATTCTGAGCACATGCTCACTCGTTGAGCTATTCTCCTCCATCTTGTAGGCCAAATACTGTCAGAGGTCTCATACCTCTTGGCACGGGCATGAGTATGAGATACCAATTTCAACTCTTGGAACATCTTATATGCTCTGTGGCATTCAAAACATTTTTGAAGTCCCGGTTCTAAGCCGTAAAGCATGGTGCACTAAACTATCAAGTAGTCGTCATACCGAGCTTGTCAAACGTTCATAACGTCTGCATCTTCTTCTGCAATAGGTCTGTCACCTAGCGGTGCATCAAAGACATAATTCTTCTATGCATCAATGAGGATAATCCTCAGATCACGGACCTAATCCGCATCATTGCTACTAGCATCTTTCAACATAGTTTTTCTCTAGGAACATACCAAAAAACAGGGAGCTACATCGCGAGCTATTGATCTACAACATAGTTATGCAAATACTATCAGGACTAAGTACATGATAAATTAAAGTTCAATTAATCATATTACTTAAGAACTCCCGCGTAGATAGACATACCTCTAGTCATCTAAATGATCACGTGATCCAAATCAACTAAACCATGTCCGATCATCACGTGAGATGAAGTAGTTTTCAATGGTGAACATCATTATGTTGATCATATCTACTATATGATTCACGCTCGACCTTTCGGTCTCCAGTGTTCCGAGGCCATATCTGCATATGCTAGGCTCATCAAGTTTAACCCAAGTATTCCGCATGTGTAAAACTGGCTTGCACCTGTTGTATGTGAATGTAGAGCTTATCACACCCGATCATCATGTGGTGTCTCGACACGACGAACTGTCGCAATGGTGCATACTCAGGGAGAACACTTATACCTTGAAATTTAGTGAGAGATCATCTTATAATGCTACCGCCGAACTAAGCAAAATAAGATGCATAAAGTATAAACATCACATGCAATCAAAATATGTGACATGATATGGCCATGATCATCTTGCGCCTTTGATCTCCATCTCCAAAGTACCGTCATGATCTCTATCGTCACGGGCATGACATCATGATCTTCATCATCTTGATCTCTATCAACGTGTCATCACATTGTCGTCTCGCCAACTATTGCTCTTGCAACTATTGCTATCGCATAGCAATAAAGTAAAACAATTATTTGGCGCTTGCATCTTATGCAATAAAGAGACAACCATAAGGCTTATGCCAGTTGCCGATAACTTCAACAAAACATGATCATCTCATACAACAACTTATATCTCATCACGTCTTGACCATATCACATCACACCAAGCCCTGCAAAAACAAGTTAGACGTCCTCTACTTTGTTGTTGTAAGTTTTACGTGGCTACTACGGGCTGAGCAAGAACTGTTCTTACCTACGCATCAAAAACCACAACACGGTTTAGCGATTGCTTTTTGATCTTCAGAAAGAACAATGTTCATTGAATCCGATTCAACTAAAGTTGGAGAAACAGACACCCACTAGCCACCTGTGTGCGAAGCACGTCGGTAGAACCAGTCTCGCGTAAGCGTACGCGTAATGTCCGTCTGAGCCGCTTCATCCAACAATACCGCTGAATCAAGAATCACCTAGTGATGGCAAGCAATATGTATATACCCACGGCCCCAACTCCTTTGTGTTCTACTCGTGCATATAACATCTACGCATAGACCTGGCTCGGATGCCACTCTTGGTGAACGCAGTAATTTCAAAAAAAAATCCTACGCACACGCAAGATCTATCATGGTGATGCATAGCAATGAGAGGGGAAGAGTGTTGTCCACGTACCCTCGTAAACCATAAGCAGAAGCGTTATGACAACGCGGTTGATGTAGTCGTACGTCTTCACAATCCGACCGATCCTAGTACCGAAAGTACGGCACCTCCGCGATCTGCACACGTTCGGCTCGGTGACATCCCACGAACTCACGATCCAACAGAGTGTCAAGGGATAGCTTCTTCAGCACGACGGCGTGATGACGGTGATGATGAAGCTACCGGCGCAGGGCTTCACCTAAGCACTACGACGATATGACCGAGGTGGATTATGGTGGAGGGGGGCACCGCACACGGCTAAAAGATCAATGATCAAATTCTGTGTCTATGGGGTGCCCCCTGGCCAGTTATATAAAGGATGGAGGGAGGAGGAGGCCGACCCTCATAGGGCGCGCCCAAAGTGTGGAGTCCTACTAGGACTCCCTAGTCCTAGTAGGATTCCACCTCACACATTGAATAGGAAAAAGGGAAGGGAGAAGGAGAAGGAAGGAAGGAGGCGCCCCCTTTCCTCTAGTCCAATTCGGACCAGTCCATGGGGAAGGGGTGCGGCCACCCTTGAGGCCTTTCTCTCCTTTCTCGTATGGCCCATTAAGGCCCAATACGAATTCCCGTAACTCTCCGGTACTCCGAAAAATACCCGAATCACTCGAAACCTTTGCGATGTCCGAATATAGCCTTCCAATATATCGATCTTTATGTCTTGACAATTTCAAGACTCCTTGTCATGTCCCCGATCTCATCCGGGACTCCGAACAAACTTCGGTCATCAAATCACATAACTCATAATAGAAATTGTCACAGAACGTTAAGCGTGCGGACCCTACGGGTTCGAGAACTATGTAGATATGACTGAGACTCATCTCCATCAATAACCAATAGCGGAACCTGGATGCTTATATTGGTTCCTACATATTCTATGAAGATCTTTATCGGTCAAACCACATAACAACATATGTTGTTCCCTTTGTCATCGGTATGTTACTTGCCTGAGATTTGATCGTCGGTATCTCAATACCTAGTTCAATCTCGTTACCGGCAAGTATCTTTACTCATTCCGTAATGCATCATCCCGCAACTAACTCATTAGTCACATTGCTTACAAGGCTTATAGTGATGTGCATTACCGAGAGGGCCCAGAGATACCTCTCCGACAATCGGAGTGACAAATCCTAATCTCGATCTATGCCAACTCAACAAACACCATCGGAGACACCAGTAGAGCACCTTTATAATCACCCAGTTACGTTGTGACGTTTGGTAGCACACAAAGTGTTCCTCCGGTATTCGGGAGTTGCATGATCTCATAGTCATAGGAACATGTATAATTTATGGAGAAAGCAATAGCAACAAACTAAACGATCATCGTGCTAAGCTAACGGATGGGTCAAGTCAATCACATCATTCTCTAATAATGTGATCCTGTTAATCAAATGACAACTCATGTCTATGGTTAGGAAACATAGCCACCATTGATTCAACGAGCTAGTCAAGTAGAGGCAAACTAGTGGCACTTTGTTTGTTGATGTATTCACACATGTACTAAGTTTCCGGTTAATACAATTCTAGCATGAATAATAAACATTTATCATGATATAACAAAATATAAATAACAATTTATTATTGCCTCTAGGGCATATTTCCTTCACGGGGTCGATGGCAGGAACTTCCACAGCAAGGCCTCCCTTGGTCCTTCATGGCTTCGGCAGCAGCGGTGTAGTGCTCCAGGTCCACAGGCTCAAGCAGGGCCTCAAAGTCGAAGTTGGGTTCGCGAAGATGGAGGTGGCTGAAGACGCGTGTCACAGCTAAGGCGGAGAGCACGCGGGCTTCTCCTTCCACCATGGGGCCGACCCTAATGACAACGCCCTCGATCGCCGTAACCAGCTGTGGGGAGCAGCTCGGCGGGGCCTTCCTCAGCAGTCACCAACGGCTCCTTCAACCCCCTCCCGTAGAGATCCCGCAGTGCCTGCAGGACCTCTGCTCAAGAGAATTGAAGGCGGCACGATCTTTGGCAAGGACTTTCGCCTTGGCCGCCAGCCGGGCCTTCTCCGCCTCCACCTCCTCCTTCAACTTCTCCATGCAGCCGCACTTTGCAGCCTGCGTCCGCGCCGCTTGTTCCAGCTCGGTGTCACTACCGGCGACTGTGGCTTTCCGGGCCTTCAGCTTCTCCTCCCGCGCCTCGCACAAACGAGCCTCGGCAGCCCGCTCGTTGCGAAGGGCCTCCAGCTCAGCCTCCGCCACCCGGCAGCGCTCCTCAGCTGCCTCGGCATCCTTCATCGCCACGTCGCGGGCGGCCGCGGCCAGGCCGGCAGCCTGTTTACCCTCCTCAGAGGCCACTATGGCCTGGCTCCATGTCGCCCTGACGGACGCGTCGGATCGCAGCCATCCCAAGATCAGCTCCAGGCGCCCTGACGCCAGGTGACGGTCGGCACCTTAAAGGTCGGCACGAAGCTGGTTAAGCGCGGAAAGGGCCTCCTCCAGAGCACCAGGCGAAGCAGGAGGATCACAAACCAACGGCGTGATGGAAGGGGGAGGAGACAGCGCCGGCGCCAGGATCGGCAAGGTAGCAGTAGCAGAGGGGGCGGGGGCTCCGAAGCCTTCGGGACCTCAGCAGGCGAGCTAAGGGCGGGCGTCTCCAGAGCCGGCTTGGCTACAAAGATCACCTTCTCCTGAGGCCGGGCCTCTGAGTCTCGCGAGGATGAACCGGCCGCAGAAGTGCGCAGGCCATCACCACCCTTCTATGCCAGAGACGGCGTGGCCGCGGCAAGCCGCGGGGTCTCGGTGGTCACGGTCGTCTCCCTCTTCTTCTTCACCACCAGCATTGGCCTAACCGTATAAGAGGAAAGCATCAAGACACTACGACAAGAACATGGAACAAAGACCAAGACGGCGCACTTACTGGTCCACGATGGCGTAATCCCTCGCCCTCTTTTGAAGCACCATGCCCGCAGGCGCGCGAGCCCCAAGGGCGGACAAGGGCGCGACGCTCGGGTCTGCGGCAGTGCCGGCCGGCGACGGGGAGGAGGCGCCGCCTCGGGAGATCAGCGCCGACATGCTCTTCTTCAGGACCCCCATCTTCAGCTTCTTCGGAGGGGTGCCCCTGGATCTCGTGGTGACCCCGACGGAGTGCAGGGACTCCTAGACCGTGTGCTCGCTGGCATCGTTGTCATCATCGGAAAGGACGAGGATGAGGTCGGTCTGGCGCGGGGGGGAGGTCTCCCCCGCACCTTCTAAGGTCTCCTCCGAGTCTGCCCTCTCCTCCTTGTCGGACTCACCGGAAGGCGTGATGACCCACAAGTATAGGGGATCTATCGTAGTCCTTTCAATAAGTAAGAGTGTCGAACCCAACGAGGAGCAGAAGGAAATGATAAGCGGTTTTCAGCAAGGTATTCTCTGCAAGTACTGAAATAAGTGGTAACCGATAGTTTTGTGATAGGATAAATTATAACGAGCAACAAGTAACAAAAGTAAATAAAGTGCGGCAAGATGTCCCAATCCTTTTGTAGCAAAGGACAAGCCGGACCAAACTCTTATAATAGGAAAAGCGCTCCCGAGGACACATGGGAATATCGTCAAGCTAGTTTTCATCACGTTCATATGATTCACGTTCGATACTTTGATAATTTGATATGTGGGTGGACCGGTGCTTGGGTGCTGTTCTTACTTGAACAAGCATCCCACTTATGATTAACCTCTATTGCAAGCATCCGCAACTACAACAAAATTATTAAGGTAAACCTAACCATAGCATGAAACATATGGATCCAAATCAGCCCCTTACGAAGCAACGCATAAACTAGGGTTTAAGCTTTTGTCACTCTAGCAACCCATCATCTACTTATTACTTCCCAATGCCTTCCTCTAGGCCCAAATAATGGTGAAGTGTTATGTAGTCGATGTTCACATAACACCACTAGAGGCTAGACAACATACATCTTATCAAAATATCAAACGAATACCAAATTCACATGACTACTCATAGCAAGACTTCTCCCTTGTCCTCAGGAACGAACGTAATTACTCACAAAGCATATTCATGTTCATAATCAAAGGGGTAATAATATGCATATAGGATCTGAACATATGATCTTCCACCAATTAAACCAACTAGCATCAACTACAAGGAGTAATCAACACTACTAGCAACCTACTAGCACCAATCCCGGACTTTGAGACAAGAATTGGATACAAGAGATGAACTAGGGTTTGGAGATGAGATGGTGCTGGTGAAGATGTTGATGGAGATTGCCCTCTCCCGATGAGAGGAGCGTTGGTGATGATGATGGTGATGATTTCCCCCTCCGGGAGGGAAGTATCCCCGACAGAACAGCTCTGCCGGAGCTCTAGATTGGATCCGCCAAGGTTCCGCCTCATGGCGGCGGAGTCTCGTCCCGAAAAGTTCCCTCTTATTTTTTTTCTCATCGAAAGACCTCATATAGGAGAAGATGGGCATCGGAGAGCCACCAGGGGGCCCACGAGGTAGGGGCGCGCCCTAGGGGGCACGCCCCCCACCCTCGTGAGAAGGGTGTGGGCCCCCTGGCCTTCATCTTTGGCGAGGATTTTTCTTTATTTCTTTTAAGATGTCCCGTGAAGTTTCAGGACTTTTGGAGTTGCGCAGAATAGGCCTCTAATATTTGCTCCTTTTCCAGCCCAGAATTCCAGCTGCCGGCATTCTCCCTCTTTATGTAAACCTTGTAAAGTAAGAGAGAATAGCCATAAGTATTGTGACATAAAGTGAAATAACATTCCATAATGTAATAAATATCGATATAAAACCATGATGCAAAATGGACGTATCAACTCCCCCAAGCTTAGACCTCGCTTGTCCTCAAGCGAAAAGCCGATAACAATAAATATGTCCTCATGTTTAGAGGTAGAGGCATCGATAAAAATAAAATACGGACATGAAAGCATCATGATTATTCTCATAACAGCAACATATATAGATTTTGTCATATGATTACTTATGTTCAAGTGATGATCTATTCACAATGCAAGAGTATAAATCATAAACCTTATTGGGCTCCAACAAACTATAATCTTAGTCATCGAAGCAATTGCAATTTATCTTAACATCGGAAAGAGTCTATGTTAGAGCTTAAAAGCAAGTCCACATACTCAACTATCATTTAGTCCTCCATAATTGCTAACACTCACGCGATACTTGTGGTTACGGAGTTTTAATCGGACACAGAGAAAGACAGGGGCTTATAGTTTTGCCCCACAACCTTTTACCTCAAGGGTAATGTCAACAATAATGGTTCATGCTCCCTTACATCCAATTAGATATATATATATATATATATATCATGTTCTTTCCAACATGTTGAGCTTGCCAAAGGATAAAATGAAAAAGAAAAGGTGAAGATCACCATGACTCTTGCATAAGGTAGAAGATAATAATAAAGGATAGGCCCTTCGCAGGGGGAAGCAGAGGTTGCCATGCACTTTTAGGTTGGATATATAAAATCTCAATGCGAAAGAACATCACTTTATATTGCCCCTTGTGATATGAACCTTTATTATGCAGTCCGTCGCTTTTATTACTTCCACATCACAAGATCGTATAAAGCTTATTTCTCCCACACCAATCAATCATACATATTTAGAGCAATTTTTATTGCTTTGCACCGATGACAACTTACTTGAAGGATCTTACTCAATCCATAGGTAGATATGGTGGACTCTCATGGCAAAACTGGTTTAAGGGTATTTGGAAGCACAAGTAGTATTTCTACTTGGTGCTGAGAATTTGGCTAGCATGAGGGGGAAAGGCAAGCTCAACAAGTTAGAGGAACCATGACAACATACTTTATCTCAGATATAAGAAAGACATAACTCATTACGTTGTCTTCCTTGTCCAACATCAACTCTTTAGCATGTCATATTTCAATGAGTGCTCCCAATCATTAAAGATATCAATGATAATGTATCTATATGTGAAAACCTCTCTTTCCTTATTACTTCCTATTCTTTGACCATTTACCACCTTCGGATTTGTGCCCTCGAAGTTGTTGATTTTTATGGCACCGGAACGATAGACCTCCTCGATGACATAGGGGCCTTCCCATTTAGAGAGAAGTTTTCCTGCAAAAAATCTTAAACGAGAGTTGTAAAGCAATACATAATCACCTACATTAAACTCACGCTTTTGTATCCTTTTGTCATGCCATCTTTTAACTTTTTCTTTAAACAACTTGGCATTTTCATAAGCTTGGGTTCTCCATTCATCAAGTGAGCTAATATCAAATAACCTCTTCTCACCGGCAAGTTTAAAATCATAGTTAAGCTCTTTAATAGCCCAATAAGCCTTATGTTCTAGTTCGAGAGGTAAGTGACATGCTTTTCCATAAACCATTTTATACGGAGACATACCCATAGGATTTTTGTATGCAGTTCTATAAGCCCATAATGCATCATCAAGTTTCTTAGACCAATTCTTTCTAGACCTATTAACAGTCTTTTGCAAAATTAATTTGAGCTCTCTATTGTTCAATTCTACTTGACCACTAGACTGTGGGTGATAAGGAGATGCAATTCTATGATTAACATCATATTTAGCAAGCATTTTACGGAAGGCACCATGAATAAAGTGTGAACCACCATCAGTCATTAAATATCTGGGGACTCCAAACCTCGGGAAAATAACTTCCTTAAGCATTTTAATAGAAGTGTTATGATCAGCACTACTAGTTGGAATAGCTTCTACCCACTTAGTAACGTAATCAACAGCAACTAGAATATGTGTGTATCCATTAGAGGCAGGAAAAAGGTCCCATATAATCAAAGCCCCAAACATCAAACGGTTCAATAACAAGTGAATAATTCATAGGCATTTCTTGACGTCTATTAATATTACCAATTCTTTGACATTCATCACAAGACAAGACAAACTTACGGGCATCCTTGAAGAGAGTAGGCCAATAAAAACCATATTGCAATACCTTATGTGCAGTTCTATCTCCAGCGTGGTGTCCTCCATAAGACTCGGAATGACACTTGCGTAGGATCTGTTCCTGTTCATGCTCAGGTACACAACGTCTAATAACACCATCTACTCCTTCCTTATAAAGATGTGGGTCATCCCAAAAGTAATGTCTCAAGTCATAGAAAAACTTTTTCTTTTGCTGGTATGTGAAGCTAGGTGGTATAAACTTAGCAACAATATAATTAGCATAATCAGCATACCATGGAGTACTACGAGAAGTACTTATAACATTTAATTGTTCATCAGGAAAGTCATCATTAATAGGTAGTGTGTCATCAAGAATATTTTCTAACCTAGACAGGTTGTCTGCAACGGGGTTCTCAGCTCCCTTTCTATCAACAATATGCAAATCAAATTCTTGTAGCAAGAGAACCCATCTAATAAGTTTAGGTTTAGCATCTTTCTTTTCCATAAGATATTTAATAGCAGCATGATCAGTTTGAATAGTTACTTTAGAATCAACAATATAAGATCTAAACTTATCACAAGCAAATACAACTGCTAAAAGCTCTTTTTCAGTAGTAGCATAATTTCTTTGAGCATTGTCTAGAGTCTTACTAGCATAATGAATAACATTTAATTTCTTATCAACTCTTTGCCCTAGAACAGCACCTACAGCATAATCACTAGCATCACACATAGTTTCAAAGGGTAAATTCCAATCAGGTGGCTGAACAATAGGTGCAGAGACTAATGCTTTCTTAAGTATTTCAAATGCTTCTACACAATCATCATCATAGACAAATGGTATATCTTTTTGCAATAAATTAGTCAGAGGCCGAGGAATTTTTGAGAAGTCCTTAATGAACCTCCTGTAAAATCCGGCGTGACCAAGGAAACTTCTTATGCCTTTGATGTCCTTGGGACATGGCATCTTTTCAATAGCATCAACCTTGGCTTTATCAACTTCAATACCTCTTTCAGAAACTTTATGCCCCAAGACAATACCTTCATTAACCATAAAGTGGCACTTTTCTCAATTCAAGACAAGATTAGTTTCTTCACATCTCTGCAAAACTCGATCAAGATTGCTCAAGCAATCATCAAAAGAGGAACCATAGACGGAAAAGTCGTCCATGAAAACCTCACAAATCTTTTCACAAAAGTTAGAGAATATAGCCATCATGCATCTTTGAAAGGTAGCAGGTGCATTACATAAACCAAAAGGCATACGTCTATAAGCAAAAGTACCAAAAGGGCATGTAAAAGTAGTCTTTGATTGATCTCTAGCCGACACAGGTATTTGAGAGAAACCAGAATAACCATCTAGAAAGCAATAGTGTGTATGTTTGCATAATCTTTCTAGCATTTGATCAATAAAAGGTAAGGGGTAATGATCTTTCTTAGTAGCTTTATTTAATTTGCGGAAATCAATTACCATCCTATAACCTGTGATAATTCTTTGTGGAATCAATTCATCTTTATCATTAGGAACAACAGTAATACCTCCCTTCTTAGGGACACAATGGACAGGACTTACCCACTCACTATCAGCAACGGGATAGATTATACCTGCCTCCTGAAGCTTTAGTATTTCTTTTCTTACCACTTCTTTCATTTTAGGATTCAGACGTCGTTGATGATCACGAACTGGTTTGGCATCTGCTTCCAAATTTATTTTATGTTGACATAGAGTGGGACTAATGACTTTAAGATCATCAAGAGTATATCCAATAGCAGCACGGTTCTTCTTCAGAGTTTTCAATGATCTTTCTTCTTCATGCTCTGAAAGGTTAGCACTAATAATAACAGGATATATCTTCTTTTCATCAAGATAAGCATATTTAAGATTATCAGGCAAAGGTTTAAGCTCAAACACGGGATCACCCTTGGGTGGAGGAGGATCCCCTAAATTTTCAACAGGCAAATTGTGTTTCAGAACAGGTTCCTGTTTAAAGAATACTTCATCTATTTCCCTTCTTTCATTCATGAACATATAATTTTCATGGTCTAACAAATAGTGTTCTAAAGGATCACTAGGAGGTACGGCAATAGAAGCAAGACCAATAATTTCATCTTTACTAGGTAATTCTTCCTCACGATGTTGTTTACTAAATTTAGAGAAATTAAACTCATGAACCATATCATCCAAACCAACAGTAACAATATTCTTAGTGCAATCTATGGTAGCATTGACAGTATTTAAGAAGGGTCTACCAAATATAATTGGACAAAAGCAATCTTGTGGGGAACCAAGAACAAGAAAATCAGCAGGATATTTAGTTTTCCCACACAAGACTTCAACATCTCTAACAATTCCCATTGCTGAAATAGTATCTCTATTGGCAAGTTTAATTGTGACATCAATATCTTCTAACTCAGCAGGTGCAATTTCATTCTTAATTTCTTCATATAAAGTATGCGGTATAACACTAGCACTAGCACCCATATCACATAAGCCATGATAACAATGATCTCCTATTTTAACAGAAATAACAGGCACGCCTACCATAGGTTTGTGTTTATCTTTAGCACAAGGTTTAGCAATTCTATCAGTTTCACCTTCGAACTGAATAACATGCCCATCAATATTATCAGACAAGAGATCTTTAACAATAGCAATATTAGGTTCTACTTTAACTTGCTCAGGAGGTGTATAAGTTCTAATATTGCTTTTATGAACAACAGTTGAAGCTTTAGCATGATCCTTTATTCTAACAGGGAAAGGTGGTTTCTCAATATAAGAAGTAGGAACAATAGGATCATTATAAGTGACAGTATTTCTTCAACTTTAATAGGTGCAGCTACTTTTAATTCTATGGGAGGATGATATTTAAACCACTTCTCCTTAGGGAGATCAACATAAGTAGTAAAAGATTCACAGAAAGAAGCTACTATCTCAGAGTCAAGTCCATATTTAGTGCTAAACTTACGGAAAATATCGGTATCCATAAAAGATTTAACACAATCAAACTTAGGTGTCATACCTGACTCCTTACCTTCGTCGAGGTTCCAATCTTCAGAGTTGCGTTTAATTTTATCCAATAAATTCCATCTGAATTCAATAGTCTTCATCATAAAAGAGCCAGCACAATAAGTATCGAGCATGTTGCGATTGTTTTCAGAAAGCCGAGCATAAAAACTTTGCATAATTATTTCTCTTTGGAGCTCATGATTAGGGCCTGAATATAACATTGATTTAAGCCTCCACCAAGCTTGAGCGATGCTTTCTCCTTCGCGAGGCCAGAAATTATATATATAATTGCGATCACGATGAACAAGATGCATAGGGTAATACTTTTGATGAAATTCCAGCTTCAATCTTTTATAGTCCCATGATCTCATATCATCACATTGCCTATACTATACCAATGCGTCTCCCTTCAAAGATAAAGGAAAGACCTTCTTCTTAGCAACATCATTAGGTATACCTGCAAGCTTAAATAATCCACAAACTTCATCCACATATATTAAGTGCTCATCGGGATGCTTTGTTCCATCTCCTATAAAAGGATTAGCTAGTAGTTTTTCCATCATAACCACAGGAAATTCAAAAGGAGTTTCATTTTCAATAGGTTCAGTAGGTTGAGGAGCAACTCTTTGCTCTACCGGACAGGGTGAAGATACCCCGAACAAGCCCCTCAGAGAATTACTTTCCATAGTAACAAGTGACAGTAAATTTCAGCACACTATATAAATTTTTCCTTACCAAATTCCACCTACCAAAGGCGCTACACTCCCCGGCAACGGCGCCAGAAAAGAGTCTTGATGACCCACAAGTATAGGGGATCTATCGTAGTCCTTTCGATAAGTAAGAGTGTCGAACCCAACGAGGAGCAGAAGGAAATGATAAGCGGTTTCCAGCAAGGTATTCTCTGCAAGTACTGAAATAAGTGGTAACCGATAGTTTTGTGATAGGATAAATTGTAACGAGCAACAAGTAACAAAAGTAAATAAAGTGCAGCAAGATGGCCTAATCCTTTTGTAGCAAAGGACAAGCCGGAACAAACTCTTATAATAGGAAAAGCGCTCCCGAGGACACATGGGAATATCGTCAAGCTAGTTTTCATCACGTTCATATGATTCACGTTCGATACTTTGATAATTTGATATGTGGGTGGACCGGTGCTTGGGTGATGTTCTTACTTGAACAAGCATCCCACTTATGATTAACCTCTATTGCAAGCATCCGCAACTACAACAAAATTATTAAGGTAAACCTAACCATAGCATGAAACATATGGATCCAAATCAGCCCCTTACGAAGCAACGCATAAACTAGGGTTTAAGCTTCTGTCACTCTAGCAACCCATCATCTACTTATTACTTCCCAATGCCTTCCTCTAGGCCCAAATAATGCTGAAGTGTTATGTAGTCGACGTTCACATAACACCACTAGAGGCTAGACAACATACATCTTATCAAAATACCAAACGAATACCAAATTCACATGACTACTCATAGCAAGACTTCTCCCTTGTCCTCAGGAACGAACGTAATTACTCACAAAGCATATTCATGTTCATAATCAAAGGGGTAATAATATGCATATAGGATCTGAACATATGATCTTCCACCAATTAAACCAACTAGTATCAACTACAAGGAGTAATCAACACTACTAGCAACCTACTAGCACCAATCCCGGACTTTGAGACAAGAATTGGATACAAGAGATGAACTAGGGTTTGGAGATGAGATGGTGCTGGTGAAGATGTTGATGTAAATTGCCCTCTCCCGATGAGAGGAGCGTTGGTGATGACGATGATGATAATTTCCCCCTCCGGAAGGGAAGTATCCCCGGCAGAACAGCTCTGCCGGAGCTCTAGATTGGATCCGCCAAGGTTCCGCCTCATGGCGGCGGAGTCTCGTCCCGAAAAGTTCCCTCTTATTTTTTTCTCATCGAAAGACCTCATATAGGAGAAGATGGGCATCGGAGAGCCACCAGGGGGGCCACGAGGTAGGGGGTGCGCCCTAGGGGGGCGCGTCCCCCACCCTCGTGAGAAGGGTGTGGGCCCCCTGGCCTTCATCTTTGGCGAGGATTTTTCTATATTTCTTTTAAGATGTCCCGTGAAGTTTCAGGACTTTTGGAGTTGCGCAGAATAGGCCTCTAATATTTGCTCCTTTTCCAGCCCAGAATTCCAACTGCCGGCATTCTCCCTCTTTATGTAAACCTTGTAAAGTAAGAGAGAATAGCCATAGTATTGTGACATAAAGTGAAATAATAGTCCATAATGTAATAAATATCGATATAAAACCATGATGCAAAATGGACGTATCAAGGCGCCGCCACCGGGGAGCCCAGGGGCCGGGGAGGCGCTAGGGGTACGAGCCCGCGCTTGTCTAAGGCAGGCATGACTGCGGTGATCTTTTCCCCATCCGGGCGGCGATACAGCGGAAGATGGGAGTCCGGGGGGCCGCCCTGATCCTTCCCGAGCAGGGTGCGCATAATCTGGTCCAGCTCCTCCTTGGACAGGTCATCCGGGCACAGCCGGAGGTCATCTCCTACGCCCTTGAACTTCCACAGAGGGCGCGAGTGCGCCCGGAGCGGAGCTAGGTGCCGTGTCAGGAATTCCTTGACGATCATGGCCCCCGTCAGCTTCTCCGCCTTCGGGTCATCAGTCTTCAAGTCTGTTGCCATCTTCTCCAGCAACGGCTCTGCCCTGGGATCGGTGAGCTTCTCATGAGTCCATCCTTCCAAGGGCATCGGTTGTGAGGTCGGCAGCACCAGCCTAGGGTGGGAGCGCTTGGCATCCATGAAGATCCACCTATTCCTGAAGACCTCCACCTTCTTCCCGGCCCGCGAGATCGCATTGCTGCCGTGGGCCGCGATGAAGTTGGCGCACCCAGAGCACTGAGTGCCATTAACCCGGAGGTAGAAGAGGTGGCGGAGCAGCGCCACGGAGGGCATCACCCCCAGAAATGCCTTGCAGTAGAAAGCAATGATTGACAGGAGGAGGACGGAGTTGGGATGAAGATGGAGGGCGTGGAGCTTGTAGTGGCGAAGAACGGCGAAGAAGAAGTTGGAGAAAGGAGGAACCAGCCCCGCGAAGACGCTGTGCTGAAAGAAGGGGTAGAAGGTGCCACCCAGGGTTCTGGCTTAGCAGAGCCGACCTGGAGCGCCATCTCTCCCCCTTCATTGCTACTGTCGGTCGTCACCTGGAGCACGGTGGCGAGGTGCTTCTCCTCGGCGAGAGTGGACACGCTCAAGGCTGGCTCAAACCAGGAGGCTTGACGACCGGCCGCGGCGGAGGATCCAGCCTTATCGGTGGCCATCGATCGCTGATTTGGAATGAGATTGGCGGATCTGGAGGTTTTCTGAGCGAAAGGAGAAAGGGGATCTGGAATAAGACGAAGGGAAGGCAATGAAAGCTGTGCAGCGGGCGCCAGCCTTTTTACCAAGCAAGGACGGTTGCCGAGACAGCGTGAGGAAGCGGAGGCGCACACGTCCCATCAATCACCACGCATCGATCAAGGCCGCAGGCGGTTAGGGCCCGCGGTGCTCTGCACTTGCCCCTTGGCTTCGCCCCGAAGCCAAGTTCGAGCGCGCCTTGGGCCCAGGGGCTACTATCGGCGTCTTGGAATCGGGGGTACCCAGACTTGCCTGCATGCGAGGCGGACGACACCAAGACCTCCCTGGGGGGCAGCCTCCCCAGGCTGGCTCCCGAGGAGCGGAGATATCAATGCAAGGTGCACCGCGCGAGGTTCATATGACATGAGCCATGACGACCAAGGCCAGGCGGGCGCCAGCGGACGCAGTGTACCAGTTTTCTCTTTGGTGCTAAGGAGGCAGGCGCGGGGTCCCAAGAAATCAAGCAAAGGTTTCCATATCGGTGCAACAAGACCAAGACCGCCAGGACGGCATGACGGAGGTCATCACAGAGCCCACCGCGACGTCACCACCAGAGGCTTTTGCAGGCAAAGACTACTTTTGTCAGGATAACTTGTACTAGTTGTCCCCCTTCGAATTTGGTCGTTGTGGGATCCCTTCCCGCCTACATTTGGAGAGAGGACCGATGCCACTATAAATAGGACTTAGCCACCACCATGGAAAGAGAGAGAGGGATCATTCAGAGAGAGAGAGAGAGAGAGAGAGAGAGAGGGAGGGAGGGAGGGGAGGGTTCAGATCATCCTCTCATCCACCAGCTCATCGAGCTCAAGAACACCTCACCTCCTGAGGTTGTTTTACCACTATACTAGTTCATCCTCAGCCCCTCGAGACAATCCACCACAAAGCTGGAGTAGGATATTACACCGCATGGAGGCCCGAACCAGGATAAACTACTGTGTCTCTTGTTCGTTGGGTTCGACCAGTTAGGCCGTGCATTGGTTGAGCGGGCAGACTAGGGAGGACGAGATCTTCGCACACACCGTAGGGTTCGAACCTCTCAAGGGTCTGCGGAACCCCGAATCCGACAGTTTGCATCTATCTAAATTCTTCATTTTTTTAGCTAATGAAATCAACCTTTTGTGGATAAAATGTTGATTCAGCTGCTTTGGGTCTCGTTCTAATAATAAAATAAAATGGGGCTGGGAAGGGAAACCCATTTCGTAAGAAAAAAACAGAGTTTATCACATGCGTTGACCCCTCGGCAGGCAGCCGCAGCACGCGGGAGGGCCACCGGCGCACTGGCCAGCGTATCGCGAGGATCCCGGCCACATGCGCACCCCCAGCCCCAGCCCCAGGCAACGACCGACCAGCCGGCAACATGCAGACCCGGTGCCGGTCATTGAAACGGAGAATCTGAAAAGGCCCCAGCGAAGTTCCCTGATATTTTTTAACTATCTATTTCTCCAGGGACAAACAGTATCACCATCGTGTCATCGGCCCGGTCTGCACGTTAAGCGTCGCATGTTCCGGTGTTCCATCGGAAAATGGCTGGTAACCGTATTAGAGCATCTCCAATAGATGCTGCAAAAGACGCGCCCACGCGATAAAATTTAGGTTTAGCGCGCGTCGGCTGGTTCCGCGCGCTCCAGCGGTGGCGGGAAGTTACCGCGCGCGGGAGAAAGCGGCACGCGGCGCGATAGATTTGGCGCGCCGCTTCACGCGCGCCTATAAAATGCCGCGCTCGCCACGCGCACAGACACAGCCACGCGCCCTCCCCTCACAACCTCGCCGCTTCGCCGCTTTCCGCGCCACCATGCCGCCGCGTCGCCGGGGTTCGTCGGGCTACCGCGGCGTCCGCGAGCGCCCCAACGGTTGGTACTCCGCCGAGATCCGGTCTCGGGTCGTTCCGGAGCGCGTACGAGGCGGCCCGCGCGTACGACGCGGCGGCATGGCGGTTGGATAGGCCCCGGACGCAGATGAACTTCCGGGACGTCTTCACGCGCGAGCAGGCGCAGCGCGTCGCCCCTCCGCCGCGTCTCATCACCGACATGGACCGTGCCGACCACGCTTGGCGCTGCCGCCGCCTCCTCATCGCCAAGGAGGACGAGCGAGCCATGGCAGAGTGGCGCCGTCGTCACCCAGAGGATGTCGCCGACGAGCGTGCCTACTGGGCGGAGAGGACGGCAAGGCGCCGCGCGGAGCGGGCGGACCGGCGTCGGCGGAAGGCATTGGCGAATGCGCAGTGCGACATCGTTTCAGCAGGTGGGAGGTCGATCTTCACGTCAGACGATGAACGTTGGGACGACATTTGGCTCGATACCTCGGACAACACCGACGAGGATGATGATGGTGGTAGCGATTTGGAGTAGTTTTTATCTAGTATGCCGTAGTAGTTTCTATCTACTTGCACCGTAGTTCTATCTATCTATGTTTTCGAACTATCTATCTAGTTGCACCGATGTAAAATACCTTTGTATCGTTTATCTTTATTTTTTATCTATGCAATTTATCTTATTATGCTTTCGAAAATGTTGTCGCGCGCGCTATATTTTTAGCGCGCTGTTGGAGCGGCGCGCTGCATTTTAGCGCGGTTGCTGGAGTCAGCGTTGCGCGCCGCGCCAAATCAGGCGATGCGCGCACGGCAAATTTGATTTTTTTGCGCACGGCACGTGTGGGAGATGCTCTTACCTGCCGTGAGCCCCAGCAGCGGCTGCCAGGACGAGTCTTGGTCTGGTCTGGTCTGATCTGGGCCACCCACGTGGATCCGTTAAATGGCGCACTCACTCATGCTAGCACGCAATAATACACAACCTTATGTACTACTACGTACTACTCATATTACTGTCTCCCCTCAGAAAAAATATACTTTATACTTATAGTACTGTCTCGCTACAGTCAGCGGCACGATACAGAAAGATGTAAAAATAAGAGCCACGGTACTACTACTAGCACTAGACATAATACTACCAGCACAGCATTTTCTAATACAAGTGCGCTGCTAAAACTAGCGACACCAAATCCTAATCCGCGATCAGAAGAAGAGAAAATAAATCCGCATGCACATCGCAAGGCATATGGAGTAGTATTATCAGAAACAAGAAAAGAAAAAGGGTAAGTCGGTGGCATATAAATAATCCTCATTGCCTGGCGTCTGATCTCTGCCTCCTCTTGATCCTCCTCTGCACCTCCTTCTCCAGCTCCTCCGTCCCTCCCACCTCCTCCAGCTCCTGCAGTCGCAAAACCACCAACCGTGAGCGACCGATCGAACCCAGTTTCCATGCTAATTAATCCTTCCATGGATCGACAACATTAGACCAGACACCAGAGCGGCTGATCTGCTGCTTACCTTGGGGCCGAGGAAGAGCCCGTATGGCACGCTGTCGAACTTGTCCATGTGATGGATCTGCAGAGCATAAAAGGGTCAGAGTTGAGAACTGAAACTCGGATACGGTTGGTTGGGTTGGGTGCACAAGAGGGGCGAACCTGGTGCGCGGCGGCGACTCGCCGGAAGTAGGGCACGTTCTCGATGGGGCCCACGGGGAAGCGGCGGTGCACCAGGCCGTCGTGGACGAACATGTAGGCCATCCCGAACAGCGTGATCCCCAGACCCTGTAGGACACCGACCCGTCAGCGCTGGCCGAGATACGCGCAAAGTTTGTTCGTATTCTGGCTTCACGCCGGTTGATAGGTGAAGGGGAGGGGAGGGGTACTCACGGCGCCGAAGCAGAGGCCGGGGAGGAGGCCGCGGTTGAAGAAGCCGAAGGCGAGGAGGGCCATGGCGGGGACGGCGTTGACGATGGCGAACACGTCGTTGAGCTCGAAGGGCCCGTCGCGGGGGAGGTGGTGCGACTCGTGCATGTCCCACAGCGACGCGTGCCACAGCGCGCGGTGCGCCCACCGCGCCCAGAACTCCATCCCCACCTGCGCGCGCCATACGCTTTTTCAACGGAAATGCACGTCGACACGACGAATTCTGTTCACTGCTACTGGCTGCTAGTGTGCGGGTGGGTGCGCCGTGTGTCACGTGTAAGTAAAGTCAGTGCTCACCGCCGCGCCTACGGAGAGTGCCAAGGTGCCCAGCATCTCCGTCACCGGAATCTCGCCGCCCTGGCGGTGAAAGGAAAGGCGTGTGAACGGACGAGACGGTAAAGGAGCGGAAATTGGAAGGGGAATTGCCATGGATACGGGCTGCCGGACGAGAAGGGAGGAAAGGGTACCTCCATTTGCCAGGCGAATCGGTAGTAGACGGCGGCGGCGGCCATGGAGGTGATGCCGAGGCTGGACATGAGCGCGGCCACCAGGTACGTCCGCCGCTCCGACTCCTTCCTCGCCGCGCGCTCCGACACCGCGCCCCGCGCCGTCGCCGCGGCGTCCTCCGCCTCCTGGCCCGGGCGGGCGGGGACAAGGCCGCCGCCGTTGCCGTCCGACGCCACGCGCATGGCGGGCGCGGCCGCGCGACGGGGGAGCGCAGAGAGCGGCGCGAACGGCAGCCGCGCCCGCGGGCCGCGGGCGCGGGCGGCGGCGAGGGGGAATGGCGCGGCCACCAGCCTCGCGACGGCCATGAGATCGGACGGCTCGGGGGGAATCACTGGCGGCGAACGGGGGAGTGGTGGTCAGACGGTGTTGGGTTTTGCGAGCCGGGAATGGCGGTGGCTCGCTCGTAGGCTGGTGGCGTCGGACCGGGCGGCAGCGCGCGCGCTGGCTTCGTCTTGGTTGTGTGGTCCGCCTCGGGCTCTGGGAACGAGAGGCGCGCGTGGGCCGGGGACGGGGCGACGGGCGTCGTCGCAGTGACCGGGTGGGGGTCAACTTGTGGGTAAACGGAGGAGCGCGGCTGCTGCGCCTGAAGGGCCGCGGTTTTTATAGCACACACACAAGAGTACGAACAAAAGTTACACGGAACGGAACGGGACGGGGCCTACTCCTGCCCATTAGAGCAAACTTCAAAAGGGCGACACATTTCGTCCGCACATGTCTGTTTAGATCGTCGTGGACAAAAATATCGGCTCAACGCGTCGACCTAAACCCAAAACGCATCTATTTTGTGTCTGTGCCGAAGCATTTCAAGCTTAAATTTGGACCTTAAATGTGTCGGTTGGACACAAAACGGACGCGACTCATTTCAGCCGCACACATGTCCGTTTGAATCGTCATGGAAAAAAACACAGGCCCAACACACCGACCTAAATCAAAAACGTGTCTGTTTCGTGTCCGCACCGACGCATTTCAGCCTCAAATTTAGGACTCAAATGTGTCGGCGTGGATATGAAGCGAATGCGCCACACGTCCCCTCATTGTCCGCCGATCAACAACCACCTGCAGTCGTATTTAACGACGGCACCTACTTCGGGCCCGACTGACAGTGTGTAGAAGGGCCGCGTGCCCGTCTTTTTTAATGGAAGCGTGTGGTGGGGCCGGCCTTCTTCACTTTCATCTTCACGTCCACATCTGGCCACGCTTGCTTCCTCGCCGGTGACCAAAAAAAATCCTAACCAGCCAGCCACCAACCATGGGCTTCTTCAGCGGAAAGGGAAAGGGGAGGTTCAGCTCTGATACGAGCTCTTTCCGTGCGCTTCCTCCTCCACCGGCTAGACGCGGCTCGCCACCGCGGGAGCGGCTGTGTATACCGGTCCACCAGGTGCGGTGGCGCTGGTAGTACCGTCGACCCCTACAGTATCCGAATGTCAACCTGCCGCATGGGTGGCATCTGGACCCGCACCAGATCCCCATTCCGGCGGTGCCGCGCTCGGCGCGGGTGCATGCTGAGGAGGGCCGTCGATGTCGCGAGCTCCTTACACCGGAGCAGCACATAAGGAGGAGCGAGTGGACCAGCGAGTTTCGCAAGTGGGTGAGTGTGTCTCCCGTCCACTACGCCGCGACGCTAGAGGAGGAGGCGCCCCACCTTGAGCGTTGGAAGGTGCATTGGCTTGCCGAGGAGGAGGCCGACGGCGAGTGGCAGATGCGCCGGGAGGAGGAGCCGCACTGGGACGAGGAGGCATTATGCCTTTAGGAGGAGAAGGAGGGCGCCTGCAGACGCCAGAGGAGGATGCCCTAGCAGCCTATCAAGCATGTTCGGATGGGGTGGGTCGTCTCACGTTTTCATCGATGTCACTAGCGACGACGACGGCAAGGGTAAGGCAGACGCCTAGAGCAGCGGTCGGAGTTTCTCATTGTTTAATTAATGTTTTAGTGGACTTTGACCAGCGGTTGACCGTGTTTAATTATGTTTTATTAAGTTTATTTCGATCACGTGTTTATCATATACTCCCTCCGTTCTTAAATATAGGTCTTTGTAGATATCTCAATAAGTGACTACATACAAAACAAAATGAGTGAATCTACACTTTAAAATATGTCTACATACATTCATATGTTGTAGTCCATTTAAATCTCTAAAAAACTTATATTTAGAAACGAAATGAATGGATTTTTTCTTTGGAAGCGGGCAAATATAGATTTGCTTTTCATTGGACGCATCAGCCAATCCAAATCAAAAAACGGACGCGTCTAACTGTCCTATCAATCCAAATAAACAAAAAACAGATAAAACGCGCGTTCATTTGAGCGCCGCGTTGGAGTTCCTCTTACGGCATGTAGTACTCCGTATCAGGGAAGGGAGTGGGACGGGGCAAATGAATGGAAGCACTGTGGCGAAAAGGGGCAGGTTCAGTTCATTGGCCGCCGCGGGGCGTGTGGTGAGGCCGGGGCCGGTAGCCCGGCGGCGAGGGAAGCCGAGGAAAAGGACAGCGCACGCACGTGGCCTGGGGCGCCGCACCACGTGGGGGCGACGGCGGGGCACGTACGTACCCGCGCGCCCAGGCGGCCGGATGTTCCCGCCGACGTGTGCCCGTGCCCGCCGTAGCTTCTCTTCACTACTGCCGCGCTTGTCTCCGTATTTTTGTCCAACCAAGGCTCGTCCCTTCGTAGCGTCGTGTGCTACCGGATTGAGATCCGCAGCTTCGGCCCGTCCAGCGACGGTGACGCTGGCGACGTCCAACGAGCTTTCTTTCGGTTTTCCACTTTAAAAAAAGTTTTTTTTCTTTCAGTTTTTTCTTCGCCTTCAACCGCGCGTGCTCCGTCAAATCTATAGTGACGAGGTCTCCCTCAAAAAAAAAATCTAGTGACGAGGTCGAAATGTCGAGTCAACATAATTTTGTCTTTCTCTCCGTAAAAGCAACGGGGCAAATTCTCTGTCTTTTAATGGGTCGAAGCTACTTCAGCAGTAACCACGTCGATCATTTGATTATTCCGCCGACTCGATCACGCGTCTGCCCACAGGATCAGGAGCCTCTATAACCAGACCTTTCAAATCCGTCTCATACACTTGGACAGATCGTTCAGTCACTGGACACGATTTTTTTGACCTAGATGGATCCCTCAAACAGCCCTCACATGCCCAGGCTGATCGGCACCTTTATATACAGGCCAAATATGGGGCGTCTGGGCACGCCCGACACATCCAACCCGACAGCCCAACCTCATCCCAAATTGCACCAAATCCATCCCCGAGCTGTCAGATCCATTTGTTCTCTCCTCTCTTCTTCCTCCTTCATGCCGTGCAGCTCGCAGCTCTGCCACCACGCCTGCTCCGCAGCCGTTCCTAGGCTCTCCGTCACCAGCTTCGGAAGAGCGCTCCCGTCCTCACCGCGGGGGACGTCGTCACCGGCCCGGACGCCACCGTGGCACGTCCAGCTACTCTCCGGCTCCGCCTTGTGCTTGATGTGTTCGACACATTGACCGCCCGGAATTATTGTAATTTTGTTAGGTAAATGATGGATTTCGATGCTTCGTCGGACGAGGAGTATGGACCGAAGGAGCTTGACCAAATGATTCAAGATGAGTTCTTGAATTCGTCGGATTCGGATGAAGAAGTAGACATGATCATGCTCATGAGCATGCAAGACGAAATGGACCGGCAAGTGGAGCATATTCTCAACTTCAAGGGCTCAATCAAAGGGAGAAGAGTGATCAACCGGGACAGGGTGTCCGGAGCAAAGCTACTGCACAATGACTACTTTGCTCCCACACCTGCTTTATTGGATGATCCATGATTTCGTCGCCGTTTTCGCATGCGAAAACCATTGTTTTTGCGCACTGTGGAGGGAGTGGTGGCACACGATAACTACTTCAAGCTGAGAAGGGATTGCCGCGGCCAACTCTTTTTCTCGGCCAAGCAGAAGTGCACGGCTACTCTGAGGATGCTTGCACATGGTACTGTTGTAGACGTCGTTTGTGAGATGGTCAAGATGGGGGAGAGCGCGTGCCTGAAGACTACTGTCAAATTTGCCCGCGCCGTGGTTGAGGTGTTTGGACCGGAGTATCTCTGAGAACCAAATGTGTAGGACATAGGGAAGCTGTTGGCTATTGGAGAGGCAAGGGGGTTTCCAGGAATGCTCGGATCAATTGATTGCATCCATTGGCAATAGAAAAATTGCCCCAAAGGTCTGCGGGAATGTATCAAGGTCACAGAGAGGCCACCATCATACTAGAAGCGGTGGCATCACATGACTTATGGATTTGGCATGCTTTTTTTGTAATGCCCGGTTCTCACAACGACATCAACGTGCTTCAAAGATCTTCGGTGTCCAGGAGGCTTTGCAATGGGGAATCACCGCCGTGCAACTACACCGTCAACGGCCGGGGCTACAACATGGGGTGCTATCTTGTCGATGGTATCTATCCTCAGTGGGCGGCGTTTGTGAAGACCATATCCGAGCTGTGTGGCAATAAACAGAGCCACTTTGCAACAATGCAGGAAGCGGCTAGGAAGGACGTGAAGAGGGCATTTGGTGTGCTTCAGGCTCATTGGGGAATTGTACGAAGCGCTGTAATGATGTGGGAATCAGAAACTTTGTGGCACCTGATGACATGTTGTGTTATTCTGCACAATATAATTGTCGAGGATGAGGGTGATGGTGTAGCTCAAACCCATGATTTCGAAGCACCCGGAGAACAGGTTGAAATCCCGAAAGATTAAGATGCGGATCATTTTATGAACTTTCTGCAGATGCATCAGAATCTTCAAGATCAGCAGGTGCACACGCAGCTACTCAATGATCTTGCGGAGCACATGTGGATCCACAATGACAATCAAGGAGGCAATGTTGGAGTTTGGCACTTCAAATAAATTTTATGTAAGCGCTATGTATGCTTGATACGAACACTAGCTATTTACGTGAGATATTGTGTTGCATGATTGACGCGCATGTATTTGCATGGATTTGAGAGTCCGGATTCGGGCGTGCCCGGGCGCGTCTGTGGTCGTCTGAGGGGGCGAATTTGCCAAGTCCGGCTGTAGATGCTCTAATGAGACATGCAAACGTGGCTAGCAAGAGCATCTACAATAGAGTTGTCTAATCCGGCCTCTATATGTCTCGTGAATGCGTCGACGAACAGTGACTGAACATACATTGAAAGTACGCGTCTACAACCGGATCCATAAAAAATCGCCGAATTCATGTTAGTCTGATGCAACGTTAAACATAAGTAGCTAAACACATATCATCAAACTACCAAAAATTGGCATGTACCTAACTACAATGAAACTATAATGGAAAAAGTTCATCCATAGTCGCCCTTGTATATGCCCTTGCCTTCTTTCTTTTGCCACGACATGGACCGCCCTCCTTCACCACTTCTCGCCGATGCGGGCATGGAGGGTTTCCTCCTCCTGCCCATGTCGGCGTGCAATTTCACCATGCGGGCTGCCAAAGTCGCCCCATTCCCTTTTCGCGTGAACCATTGAGGCAGATATGGCCTCTATTTTACATAAATGATTTCGTTGGCACATCAGGGTTGCTTTGCCATGCGGTGGTCACCGCTTCCGCCGAGGCGGCGATCACGCGTCGTAATCCACTGGCCTCGATGGATCCTCGCGTCATTTTAGCAGAGGCAATGGATTCCCGCCGGACCGATGAAGATCATGGGCAGGTGCACTCCTCCCAGGGGCGCCAGAGAGCAGCGCGGGCGTCCATCTACTACTCGGGAATGCGAGGGATGAGGTCCCAGTCCTCGGATTCGAACATCTCGTGGTCGGATCCAGTGCCTTCCATGAAGGAGTACGCTGGAGTTTGCCGGAGAGTAGTTTCGGTACTATGGGAGTGGAGTGCGAATTGAGGTTCCTCTGAAGTGTGGATAGGGTTGAATATATATGATGAAGGAAATATGCCCTAGAGGCAATAATAAATCTATTATTTATTTCCTTATATCATGATAAATGTTTATTATTCATGCTAGAATTGTATTAACCGGAAACATAATACATGTGTGAATACATAGACAAACAGAGTGTCACTAGTATGCCTCTACTTGACTAGCTCGTTGATCAAACATGGTTATGTTTCCTAACCATAGACATGAGTTGTCATTTGATTAACGGGATCACATCATTAGGAGAATGATGTGATTGACTTGACCCATTCTGTTAGCATAGCACTTGATCGTTTAGTTTGTTGCCATTGCTTTCTTCATGACTTATACATGTTCCTATGACTATGAGATTATGCAACTCCCGTTTACCGGAGGAACACTTTGTGTGCCACCAAACGTCACAACGTAACTGGGTGATTATAAAGGTGCTCTACAGGTGTCTCCGAAGGTACTTGTTGGGTTGGCGTATTTCGAGATTAGGATTTGTCACTCCGATTGTCGGAGAGGTATCTCTGGGCCCTCTCGATAATGCACATCACTTAAGCCTTGCAAGCATTGCAACTAATGAGTTAGTTGCAGGATGATGTATTACGGAATGAGTAAAGAGACTTGCCAGTAACGAGATTGAACTAGGTATTGAGATACCGATGATCGAATCTCGGGCAAGTAACATACCGATGACAAAGGGAACAACGTATGTTGTTATGTGGTCTGACCGATAAAGATCTTCGTAGAATATGTGGGAGCCAATATGAGCATCTAGGTTCCGCCATTGGTTATTGACTGGAGACGTGTCTCGGTCATGTCTACATTGTTCTCGAACCCGTAGGGTCCGCACGCTTAAGGTTTCGATGACAGTTATATTATGAGTTTATGAGTTTTGATGTACCGAATGAGTTCGGAGTCCCGGATGAGATCGGGGACATGACGAGGAGTCTCGAAATGGTCGAGACGTAAAGATCGATATATTGGACGACTATATTCGGACATCGGAAAGGTTCCGAGTGATTCGGGTATTTTTTGGAGTATCGGAGAGTTACGGGAATACGTACGTTGGAAATATGCCCTAGAGGCAATAATAAATTGGTTATTATTATATTTCCTTGTTCATGATAATCGTTTATTATCCATGCTAGAATTGTATTGATAGGAAACTCAGATACATGTGTGGATACATAGACAACACCATGTCCCTAGTAAGCCTCTAGTTGACTAGCTCATTGATCAATAGATGGTTACGGTTTCCTGACCATGGACATTGGATGTCGTTGATAATGGGATCAAATCATTAGGAGAATGATGTGATGGACAAGACCCAATCCTAAGCCTAGCACAAGATCGTGTAGTTCGTTTGCTAAAGCTTTTCTAATGTCAAGTATCATTTCCTTAGACCATGAGATTGTGCAACTCACGGATACCGTAGGAGTGCTTTGGGTGTGCCAAACATCACAATGTAACTGGGTGGCTATAAAGGTTCGCTACAGGTATCTCCGAAAGTGTCTGTTGCGTTGGCACGAATCGAGACTGGGATTTGTCACTCCGTCTAACGGAGAGGTATCTCTGGGCCCACTCGGTAGGACATCATCATAATGTGCACAATGTGACCAAGGAGTTGATCACGGGATGATGTGTTACGGAACGAGTAAAGAGACTTGCCGGTAACGAGATTGAACAAGGTATCGGGATACCGACGATCGAATCTCGGGCAAGTACAATACCGCTGGACAAAGGGAATTGAATACGGGATTGATTGAATCCTCGACATCATGGTTCATCCGATGAGATCATCGTGGAAAATGTGGGAGCCAACATGGGTATCCAGATCCCGCTGTTGGTTATTGACCGGAGAGTTGTCTCGGCCATGTCTGCATGACTCCCGAACCCGTAGGGTCTACACACTTAAGGCTCGATGACGCTAGGGTTATAGGGAAAGTATGTACGCGGTTACCGAATGTTGTTCGGAGTCCCGGATGAGATCCCAGACGTCACGAGGAGTTTCGGAATGGTCTGGAGGTAAAGATTGATATATAGGAAGTATGGTTTTGGCCACCGGAAGTGTTCCGGGCATCACCGGTAGTGTACCGGGACCACCGGAGGGGTCCGGGGGTCCACCAGGTGGGGCCACCAGCCCCGAAGGCCTACATGGGCCAATAGTGGGAAGGGACCAGCCCCTAGGTGGGCTGGGGCGCCTCCCACCAAGGCCCAAGGCGCAAGGGAGAGTGGGAGGGGGCAAACCCTAGGTTCATATGGGCCTTAAGGCCCACCCTAGGTGCGCCCCCCTCTCTCCCCCCTTGGCCACAACCCTAGATGGGTTTTGGGGCTGCCGCCGCCCCTAGGGAGGGAACCCTAGATGGGGGCGCAGCCCCTCCCCTTCCCCTATATATACTTGAGGTATTGGGGGCTGCAACACACGCGAGATCATCTCCCTCTTGGCGCAACCCTACCTCTCTCCCTCCTCGTCTCTCGTAGTGCTTGGCGAAGCCCTGCTGGAGTTCTGCGCTCCTCCACCACCACCACGCCGTCGTGCTGCTGCTGGACGGAGTCTTCCCCAACCTCTCCTTCTCCCCTTGCTGGATCAAGGCGTAGGAGACATCACCGGTGTAACACCCTCGATGCGACTATATCTCCCACGTGTCGAGGCACGACTTAGAGGCATAATCGCATTGAAGGCATATGTCGCAAGTGAGGTAATCTTCACACAACCCATGTAATAAATAAGGGAAAGAGATACATAGTTGGCTTACAATCGCCACTTCACACAATTACAGGAATAAACATTACATCAATCAAATACACTCATGGTCCGACTACGGAACCAAAATAAAAGAAGAACCCCAAATGCGACAAAGGTCCACGATCGACCCCAACTGGGCTCCACTACTGATCAACTAGAACGAAACCATACAAAGGACAAGATCTTCATCGCGCTCCTCCTGAGCTTGGTTGCGTCATCTGCACGGACTTATCGGCACCTGCAAGCTGGTTTTGGAAGTATCTGTGAGCCACAGGGACTCAGCAATCTCGCACCCTCGCGATCAAGACTATTTAAGCTTATGGGTAAGGTAAAGGTATGAGGTGGAGCTGCAGCAAGCGACTAGCATATATGGTGGCTAACATACGCAAATGAGAGCGAGAAGAGAAGGCAAAGCACGGTCGATAAAAGTATGATCAAGAAGTGATCCTGGACTACCTACGTCAAGCATAACTCCAACAACCGTGTTCACTTCCCGGACTCCGCCGGAAAGAGACCATCACGGTTACACACGCTGTTGATTCATTTTAATTAAGGTCAAGTTCAGGTTTTCTACAATCGGACATTAACAAATTCCCATCTGCCCATAACCGCGGGCACGGCTTTTGAAAGTTCAAATCCCTGCAGGGGTGTCCCAACTTAGCCCATCACAAGCTCTCACGGTCAACGAAGGAATAGACCTCCTCCCGAGACGTTCCGATCAGACTCGGTATCCCGGTACAACAAGACATTTCGACAGGATAAAACTAAACCAGCAACACCGCCCGAATGTGCCGACAAATCCCGATAGGAGCTGCACATATCTCTTTCTCAGGGCACACTCAGATTGTCTTAGGTACGGGTAGGCCAGCCCAGAGTTGCCCCTGGTGGTCACCGGTAGCTGACAGTTGGACCAACACTCAGAGGAGCACTGGCCCGGGGGGGGGGGGTTAAAAATAAGGATGACCCTTGAGTCCGCGAAACCCAAGGGAAAAAGAGGCTAGGTGGCGAATGGTAAAACCAATGTTGGGCATTGCTGGAAGAGCTTTACTTAAGGCGAAATGTCAAGGGGTTCCCATTATAGCCCAACCGCGTAAGGAACGCAAAATCCGGGAACATAACACCGATATGACGGAAACTAGGGCGGCAAGAGTGGAACAAAACACCAGGCATAGGGCCGAGCCTTCCACCCTTTACCAAGTATATAGATGCATTAATTAAATAAGATATATAGTGATATCACAACAAGTAAATAAATATGTTCCAACAAGGAACGACATCTCCATGTTCCAACAAGGAACAAACTTCAATCTTCATCTGCAACTAACAACGCTATAAGAGGGGCTAAGCAAAGCGGTAACATAGCCAAACAACGGTTTGCTAGGACATGGTGGGTTAGGGGTTTGACATGGCAATTTGGGAGGCTGACAAGCAAATGGTAGGCATCGTAGCATTGGCATGGCAAAAGAGCGAGCAAACTAGCATAGCAAAGATAGTAGTGATTTCGAGGGTATGATCATCTTGCCTGAAATCCCGCAAGGAAGAAGAACGAGTCCATGAAGAAGACAAACGGACGTAGTCGAACGGTTCCTCACAAACTCGACGTTACCGGAACCAACCCGAAGAAGCAATCACCGGAAAAGAAGCACACAACATAGTAAACAACCATCACATAGACATGGCATGATGTGCAAACAAGTATGATGCATGTCCGGTTTAAAGATACATGGCATGGCAAAGTGCACAAGCAATCCTACAAATTAAGTGGAGCTCAATATGCAACGAGTTGCATATTGACGAAACACCACGATAAGTTATTTAGTTTGATCCCGTTTATGTACCCAACAATATTAAATGTTGTTAAGCATGGCAAGAGGGGAAGCATGATGAAACTATCTAATCTAGGCAAGTTTCAATGAGGCCGGAAGCAACGAACAACAATTCCGGAAAATCCTCATATGCATAATTTAAGGTTTGGTACTGTTCTGCCTAAAACCATATTTTATTGTTGATAAACAGGAAAATAAAGTGAAACATGGTAATCTATGCATTTTTCTACCCCATTTACATATAAAGTTTGTTTAAATCCGAGCTACGGTTATTTAGTTATGAATTAAATCATATTAGCATGGCATAGGAGCAAATTTAAACAAACATAATTTTAGACATTTCAAACATAGATGAAAGTTGGATATTATTAATCTACACAAAATTCTGAGCAAGTTTCATATATAAAACATTTTAATCCGATGCACGGTTAGTGAGTTATTAAATGCATGAACTAGGGGGACTTTTCTGCAAAACTGTGTTCTCCGGAATAATAGATAAATTTGTTCAGGGAAAAAAATGTCCTGGGCCGTAACAGAGGTTGGCCTGACAGGGGGAAGGGAAAAAAAAGAGGGGCGCTGGATTTGGCCTCACCATGGGCCTTGGGCCGTTCGGTGAAGAGGTGGGAGCTGCAAAAGCGAGGCGAGGCCGGTTGGGCTGCGATCTGGCACGGGAGGAGGCACGCTGGGCCGGCCGGCCTTGGTTCAATCAGGGAAGGGTCAACGCGCAGCGACCCACGTACGGCAGCGGTCACCTCGTCTCATCCCGCACGAAGCAGAGGACCATGGCGACGGCGTAGCAAAGCTCCGGCGAGGGAGGGTCCGGTGGCGCTCGCGAGGACTGGAACGGGTTACTGGGCGGCGGATCCGGCCTCGGGGCGCCAGATCCGGTCGATGGCGAGGCGAGACGGCAGGGAGGCGTGGATCTCCACCGACGACGACGACCTGCGGGAGGGAGAGGATGAAGCAGGGAGGAGAGGGGCAGGTCAGGGAGGAGGGAGAGGGCGACGGGGCTCCTGCCTGGGGTTCGCCGGCGAGGGTGGTGGCTTGCGAGGACTTGGCCGGCGAGGAGGGATCAAGGAGCTCGGGCTCCTACCTCCTGGACGAGGGGAAGGATCGGGCGCGAGGTCCCTTGCTCAGCTGCTGCACGCACGGGAACGAGGAGGCAAGGGGATCAGTCGTCGGGGCCGGAACCGATGCATAGGAGGTCACAGGCGAGGCGGGGGAAGACGACGATAGCTGCTGCTTGCGAACACAGCGCCCATGGTTGTCTCCTGTGAGCGAAAACAGAGAGAGGGAGGGGAAGATCGTGAGAACGGGAGGTAGGGAAGCAAGTGGGGAAAAGGAGCAGGGCTGTCGGGGCACTCATCTCCGGCGACTGGGAGCTGCTGCTCCGGCTGCGCTGGTTGGGTGGGCGACGGGATCCAGGGGAGGCACTAGTTGGTTGGGCATGGAAATTGAGGAGGAGCGGGGGCGGCTGTGGTTGAAATCGAGGAGGGGAGGATTTGGATCTGGGAAGATCCCAAGGTGGAAGGAGAGACCGGGTGGAGTGGCGGCGCGGTGATGGAATGGATGGGACGTCTCCTTAGATTTTAGGGTTGGATCTGATATTAAATAGAAGTGGGTTAGGTTAGGTCTAAAATGGAACCTCCGATCGAGATCAGACGGTTCGGGAAGAATAGGCCAGGGAGCCCAAATAAGAAAACGGTGACGTTTTGTAGACGTTTGGGGATGATCCGGATACAACGGTGGCGACAGCTCGGTTCGGGTCCGGGACAACTTTCGGGCGCGCGCGAGGAGGGTCGCGGGCTGATGAGGTTAGGTAGGGCCTGGCGGTGAGTAGTGGGCTGTGTAGACGGTCTCGAGCTGAGAGAAGAGAAGAGAGGGAGGCCCGGCGACTATTTCCGGAGACCGAAAACGTCCGACGTTTTGACCGGCTACTATTGCCGCTATATTTATCCGTTGGGGCGTCAAACGAACTCCGATTGCGATGAAACTTGACAGGCGGTCTGTCTACACTATAATAAGACCACACGTCAAATCTCATCCCATTCCGAGAACATTTTTCGGCCACTTATAAAATACTATTTCAGACATGTCGCTGGCGCGTGCAAGTGTGGTTGGGCTCAGAACGGACAACAGAGAGAACTCGGAGAACCCGGACGAATGCAAGTTTTGAAAACATGATGATGCAATGCATATGATGACATGACAAGATGCAACACGCAAGCGAATGACAAGGCAACAACAACGAATAACTGAACGACACCTGGCACATCGGTCTCGGGGCATTACAACAGGGCTGCACGTGTGTTGAACGCGGAGGCGCCGTGGTTCGGCGCTTAGATCGGAATCAACCGCGATCTGAATCGCTTCGAGTATGACTCCTTCATCCGCGTTCTTGCAACGCTTCCACTTAGCGATCTACAAGGGTATGTAGATGCACTCCCATTCCCCTCGTTGCTAGATTACTCCATAGATTGATCTTGGTGATGCGTAGAAAATTTCAAATTTCTGCTACGATCCCCAACAGTGGCATCATGAGCTAGGTCTATGCGTAGTTTCTATGTATGAGTAGAACACAAGTTGTTGTGGACGTCGATTTTGTCAATTGTGCTTGCCATTACTAGTCTTATCTTGATTCGGCGGTATCGTGGGATGAAGCGGCCCGGACCGACCTTACACGTACGCTTACGTGAGACTGGTTCCACCGACTGACATGCACTAGTTGCATAAGGTGGCTAGCGGGTGTCTGTCTCTCCCACTTTAGTCGGATCGGATTCGATGAAAAGGGTCCTTATGAAGGGTAAATAGAAATTGTCATATCACGTTATGGTTTTCGCGTAGGTAAGAAACGTTCTTGCTAGAAACCTATAGCAGCCACGTAAAAACTTGCAACAACAATTAGAGGACGTCTAACTTGTTTTTGCAGCATATGCCGTGTGATGTGACATGGCCAAAAGGATGTGATGAATGATATATGTGATGTATGAGATTGATCATGTTCTCGTAATAGGAATCATGACTTGCATGTCGATGAGTATGACAACCGGCAGGAGCCATAGGAGTTGTCTTAATTTATTTATGACCTGCGTGTCAACTTAAACGTCATGTAATTACTTTACTTTATTGCTAAAGCGTTAGCCATAGTAGTAGAAGTAATAGATGACGAGACAACTTCAAGAAGACACGATGATGGAGATCATGATGATGGAGATCATGGTGTCATGCCGGTGACAACGATGATCATGGAGCCCCGAAGATGGAGATCAAAAGGAGCAAATGATATTGGCCGTATCATGTCACTATTTGATTGCATGTGATGTTTATCATGTTTTACATCTTATTTGCTTAGAACGACGGTAGCTTAAATAAGATGATCCCTCACTAAAATTTCAAGAAAGTGTTCCCCCTAACTATGCACCGTTGCGAAGGTTCGTTGTTTCGAAGCACCACGTGATGATCGGGTGTGATAGATTCTAACGTTCGAATACAACGGGGTGTTGACAAGACTAGCATGTACAGACATGGCCTCAGGACACATGCGAAACACTTAGGTTGACTTGACGAGCCTAGCATGTACAGACATGGCCTTGGAACACGGAAGACCGAAAGGTCGAACATGAGTCGTATAGAAGATATGATCAACATGAGATGTTCACCGTTGATGACTAATCCGTCTCACGTGATGATCGGACACGGCCTAGTCGATTCGGATCATGTTTCACTTAGATGACTAGAGGGATGTCTATCTGAGTGGGAGTTCATTAAATAATTTGATTAGATGAACTCAATTATCATGAACATAGTCTAAATTGTCTTTGCAAATATGTTGTAGATAAATAGCTCACGTTGTAGCTCCCTGTTTCAATACGTTCCTAGAGAAAGATTAAGTTGAAAGATATTGTAAGCAATGATGCGGACTGGGTCCGTAGTCCGAGGAGTGTCCTCACTGCTACACAGAAGGCTTACGTCTTTGATGCACCGTTCGATGTGCAAACCCCTACAACGTCGTCTGTGGATGTTGTGAACACCTGACAGACACATCTTGATGACTACTTGATAGTTTAGTGCACCATACTTCACGGCTTAGAATCGGGATTCTAATGACGTTTTGAACGCCATAGAACATATGAGATGTTTCAAGAGCTGAAATTGAGATTTCAAGCTCATGCCCGTGTTGAGAGGTGTGAGACCTCTGACAAGTTCTTTTGCCAACAAGATGGAGGAGAATAGCTCGGCTAGTGAGCATGTGCTCAGAATGTCTGGGTGCGACAATCACTTAAATCAAGTGGGAGTTAAACTTTCAGATAAGATAGTGATTGATAGAGTTCTCTAGCCACTATCACTAAGCTACTAGATCTTCATGATGAACTATGACATGCAAGGGATGGAGTTTATCCCGGAGCTGTTCGTGGTGCTTAAGACCGCAAAAGGTAGAAATCAAGAAGGAGCTGGTTTCAAGAAGGGCAAGGTCTAGAAGGGAAACTTCATGGATGGCAAACCAGTTGCCGCTCCAGTGAAGGAACCCAAGGTTGAACCCAAACCCGAGACTAAATGCTTCTATTGTAAGGGGAACGGTCACTGGTAGCGGAATTACCCCAAATGCATGGTAGATTAGAAGGCCGGCAACTTCAAAGTATATACGTGTTATTAATGTGTACCTCACTAGTACTCCTGGTAGCACCTGGGTATTGGATACCGGTTCAGTTACTATTATTGGTGACTTGAAGCAAAAGCTACGGACTAAACGGAGACTGGCTAAGGGCGAGGTGACGATGTGTGTTGGAAGTGTTTCCAAAGTTGATGAGATCACCATCGCACGCTCCATCTGCCTTCGGGATTAGTATTGAACCTAGATAAATGTTATCAAGTGTCTACGTTGAGCATGAATATGATTAGATCATGTTTATTGCAATACAGTTATTCATTTAAGTTAGAGAATAATGGTTATTCTGTTTACATGAATAATACCTTTCATGGTCATGCACCCTATATGAATGGTTCATTGAATCTCGGTCGTAGTAATACACATGTTCACGCCAAAAGATGTAGAGTTAATAACGATAGTACCACTTTCTTGTGGCACTGCCGCTTAGGTCATATTGGCGTAAGATGCATGAAGAAACTCCATGTCGATGGATGTTTGGAGTCACTTGATTTTGAATCGCTTGACACATGCGAGCCATGCCTCGTGGGCAGGATGACTAAGACCCCGTTTTCAGGTACAATGAAACGGGCAAGTGACTTGTTGGAAATCATACATGCTGATGCGTGTGATCCAATGAGAATTGAAGCGTGCGGTGGATATCGCTATTTTCTCATCTTCACTGACGATTTGAGTAGATATAGGTATATTTACTTAATGAAGCACAAGTCTGAAACGTTTGAAAAGTTCAAGCAATTTCAGAGTGAAGTTAAGAATCATCATAACAATAAGATCATGTTCCTACGATCTGATCAAAAGGGGATTTTCTGAGTTATGAGTTTGGCAATCACTTAAGACATTGTGGAATTGTTTCACAGTTGAAGCCACCTGGAACACCACAAGGTAATGGTGTGTCCGGACGTCGTAATCGAACACTATGAGATATGGTGCGATCTATGATGTCTCTTACCAATCTACCGTTTTCATTTTGAGGTTATGCGTTAGAGACAGCTGCATTCACTTTAGATAGGACACCATCTAAGTCCGTTGAGACGACGTCATATGAACATCGGTTTGGCAAGAAACCAAAGTTGTCGTTTCTTAATGTTTGGGGATGCGATGCTTAGGGCTTCAGCCGGAGAAGCTCGAACCCAAAGCGGACAAACACATCTTCATAGGATACCCAAGGGTGACAGTTGGGTATACCTTCTATCTCAGATCCGAGGGCAAATTGTTTGTCGCTAAGAACGGGTCCTTTCTCGAGAAGGAGTTTCTCTCGAAAGAATTGAGTGGGAGGAAGATAGAACTTGATGAGGTTGTCGAACCTTTACTTCAACCAGAGAGTGATGCAACACAGAAAGATGTTTTCTGTGGCGCCTACGTCTGTTGAAGAGGAAGTTAATGATAGTGATCATGAAGCTTCGGATCAAGTTGCTATCGAACCTCGTAGGTCGACAAGGATATGTACTACTCCTGAGTGGTACGGTAATCATGTCTTAGATATCATGTTGTTAGACAACAATGAACCTACGAGCTATGGAGAAGCGATGGTGGGCCCGTATTCCGACAAATGGTTAGAAGCCATGAAATCCGAGATAGGATCCATATATCAGAACAAAGTATGGACTTTGGTGGACTTGCCCGATGATCGGCAAGCCATTGAGATAAATGGATCTTTAAGAAGAATACGGACGTGGGCGGTAATGTTACCGTCTATGAAGCTCGACTTGTGGAAAAGAGTCTTTTCACAAGTTCAAGGAGTTGACTACGATGAGAATTTCTCACCCGTAGCGATGCTTAAGTCCGTCAGAATCATGTTAGTATTAGCTGTATTTTTCGATTATGAAATCTTACAGATGGATGTCAAAACAAGTTTTCTTACCAGTTTTCGTAAGAAAAGTTGTATGTGATACAATAAAAGGTTTTGTCGATCCTAAGGATGCTAAAAGGTATGCTCGCTCCAGCAATCCTTCTATGGACTAGAGCAAGCATCTCGGAATCGGAATATATGTTTTGATGGAGTGATCAAAGCTTTTAGGTTTATACAATGTTTGCTAGAAACTTCTATTTACAAGAAAGTGAGTGGGAGCACTTCAACATTTCTGATAAATATATGTGGATGACATATTGTTGATCCGAAATAATGTAGAATTTCTAGAAAGTATAAACGGTTGTTTGAAGAGTGATTTTCAAAGGAAGACCTGGATAAAGCTGCTTACATATTGGGCATCAAGATCTATAGAAATAGATCAAGACGCCTGATGATACTTTCAAAGAACGCACACCTTGACATGTTTTTGAAGGAGTTCAAAATAGATCAGTCAAAGAAGGGGTTCTTACCTGAGTTGTAAGGTGTGAAGTTGAGTAAGACTCAAAGCTTGACCACGGCAGAAGAAAGAAGAAGGACGAAGGTCACCCCCTATGCTCTTGTCATAGGCTCTATACGGTATGCCATGCTGAAGTACCGCACCTAATGTGTGCCTTGCCACATGTCTCGCAAGAGGGTACAAAGGTGATCTAGGAATGGATCACCAGATAGCAGTCAAAATTATCCTTAGAGGAATAAGGAAATGTTTCTCGGTTATGGAGGTGATAAAGAGTTCGACATAAAGAGTTACGTCGATGCAAGCTTAACACCTATCCGGATAGCTCTGAGTAGAGATACCGGATACGTATAATGGAGCAATAATTTGGATAGCTCCAAGTGGAACGTGGTAGCAACATCTACGATATAAAGTTTTACGAAATACATAGGGATCTGAATATGGCAAGACCCGTTGACTACAACCTCTCTCACAAGCATAACATGATCAAACCCAGAACTCATTCAGTATTAATCACATAGTGATGTGAACTAGATTAGTGACTCTAGTAAACTCTTTGGATGTTGGTCACATGGCGATGTGACCTGTGAGTGTTAATCACATGGCGATGTGAACTAGATTATTGACTCTAGTGCAAGTGGGAGACTGTTGGAAATATGCCCTAGAGGCAATAATAAATTGGTTATTATTATATTTCCTTGTTCATGATAATCGTTTATTATCCATGCTAGAATTGTATTGATAGGAAACTCAGATACATGTGTGGATACATAGACAACACCATGTCCCTAGTAAGCCTCTAGTTGACTAGCTCGTTGATCAATAGATGGTTACGGTTTCCTGACCATGGACATTGGATGTCGTTGATAATGGGATCACATCATTAGGAGAATGATGTGATGGACAAGACCCAGTCCTAAGCCTAGCACAAGATCGTGTAGTTCGTTTGCTAAAGCTTTTCTAATGCCAAGTATCATTTCCTTAGACCATGAGATTGTGCAACTCACGGATACCGTAGGAGTGCTTTGGGTGTGCCAAACGTCACAACGTAACTGGGTGGCTATAAAGGTTCGCTACAGGTATCTCCGAAAGTGTCTGTTGGGTTGGCACGAATCGAGACTGGGTTTGTCACTCCGTGTAACGGAGAGGTATCTCTGGGCCCACTCGGTAGGACATCATCATAATGTGCACAATGTGACCAAGGAGTTGATCACGGGATGATGTGTTACAGAACGAGTAAAGAGACTTGCCGGTAACGAGATTGAACAAGGTATCGGGATACCGACGATCGAATCTCGGGCAAGTACAATACCGCTGGACAAAGGGAATTGAATACGGGATTGATTGAATCCTCGACATCGTGGTTCATCTGATGAGATCATCGTGGAACATGTGGGAGCCAACATGGGTATCCAGATCCCGCTGTTGGTTATTGACCGGAGAGTTGTCTCGGCCATGTCTGCATGACTCCCGAACCCGTAGGGTCTACACACTTAAGGTTCGATGACCCTAGGGTTATAGGGAAAGTATGCACGCGGTTACCGAATATTGTTCGGAGTCCCGGATGAGATCCCGGACGTCACGAGGAGTTCCAGAATGGTCCGAAGGTAAAGATTGATATATAGGAAGTATGGTTTTGGCCACCGGAAGTGTTCCGGGCATCACCGGTAGTATACCGGGACCACCGGAGGGGTCCGGGGGTCCACCAGGTGGGGCCACCAGCCCCGAAGGCCTACACGGGCCAATAGTGGGAAGGGAGCAGCCCCTAGGTGGGCTGGGGCGCCTCCCACTAAGGCCCAAGGCGCAAGGGAGAGTGGGAGGAGGCAAACCCTAGGTTCAGATGGGCCTTAAGGCCCACCCTAGGTGCGCCCCCTCTCTCCCCCCTTGGCCGCAACCCTAGATGGGTTTTGGGGCTGCCGCCACCCCTAGGGAGGGAACCCTAGATGGGGGCGCAGCCCTTCCCCTTCCCCTATATATACTTGAGGTATTGGGGGCTGCAACACACGCGAGATCATCTCCCTCTTGGCGCAACCCTACCTCTCTCCCTCCTCGTCTCTCGTAGTGCTTGGCGAAGCCCTGCTGGAGTTCCGCGCTCCTCCACCACCACCACGCCGTCGTGCTGCTGCTGGACGGAGTCTTCCCCAACCTCTCCTTCTTCCCTTGGTGGATCAAGGCGTAGGAGATGTCACCGGGCTGCACGTGTGTTGAACGCGGAGGCGCCGTGGTTCGGCGCTTAGATTGGAATCAACCGCGATCTGAATCGCTTTGAGTACGACTCCTTCATCCGCGTTCTTGCAACGCTTCCGCTTAGCGATCTACAGGGGTATATAGATGCACTCCCCTTCCCCTCGTTGTTAGATTACTCCATAGATTGATCTTGGTGATGCGTAGAAAATTTCAAATTTCTGCTACGATCCCCAACAACGTATTGGGTCTTATTGGGCCATACGGGAAAGAAGGAAAAGTGCCTCAAGGGTGGCCGCACCCCTCCCCTTGGTCTGGTCCGAATTGGACTAGGGAAGGGGGGCGCCCCCTTCCTTCCTTCTCCTTTTCCCTTCCTCTTTTCCTATTCCATATGGGAGGTGGAATCCTACTAGACACTTGGCGCGCCCCCTCCTAGGGCCGGCCTCCTCCTCCCTTGCTCCTTTATATACGGGTGCAGGGGGGCACCCCAAAGACACAACAATTGATCATTAATCTCTTAGCCGTGTGCGGTGCCCCCTTCCATCATAATCCTTAATAATATTATAGTGGTGCTTAGGCGAAGCCCTGCGACAGTAGAACATCAAGATCGTCACCACGCCGTCGTGCTGACGGAACTCTTCCCCGACATTCTGCTGGATCGGAGTCCGGGGATCGTCATCGAGCTGAACGTGTGCTAGAACTCGGAGGTGTCGTAGTTTCGGTGCTTGATCGGTCGGGCCGTGAAGACGTACGACTACATCAACCGCGTTGTGCTAACGCTTCCGCTTTCGGTCTACGAGGGTACGTAGACAACACTCTCCTCTCTCGTTGCTATGCATCACCATGATCTTGCGTGTGCGTAGGAAAATTTTGAAATTACTACGTTCCCCAACATATGAAACCGGGTGGGCCAAAGTGAGGCAGATCTGACGTGGCAGCCGCTTCTGGGCGTCCCCATATCCCTTCAGATAGGGGCTGAGTATGGCGAGTATCGATCAGTCCGAGTGTTTGAGTCGAATTTGTCAAGTTCGGTTGGGTGGCAATTTTGCGGGCAGCCCGCCCATGCGGTTGGGGCAGATATGGGGGTTGGTTTGTAGATGGTCTTATTCACTTGCTTATATTGGTCGCTTGCAAATGACGAACGGCTTGCTGGCTGCGAAATGTGCCAGGGGAGATAGATAGCACAATGAACTTTGATCGTAATCACCATGTTTAATTAGTGAAAGTCTCTTTCCTACTAAAGAACCCTTTTAAGGTAATACGTATCTTTATCATTATACGATAAGGATCATAGTACAAATTAGGTAAGCACCAACTTCTCAAGACTAAAAAGATAACGAAATGCTAGCCTTTGCATAGCTAATTGAAAAATTATAATACAACTTAAAGAATCCCTTGAACTTGACACAAACGTCCATCACCTGACTCCGGTGCCACCACAACAGCCATCAAAGGAAAACAAAGATGGATTGCCTCCTCAGCCAAGTTCGACCCCGCTCTATCACTGATATGCAGCTTTGCAGACCTCCAAGGTGGCTCATCAAAGGTGAAGTCATCGTTGTTGAACGAATACCCAAACACGCCGTCCAACTCCAGATCTAGCACCCCTACACGACTAACATGTCGGAGAAGGAAACCATACCTGTCATCCATGAACCACGAGCCAAGCACAGGATCCACCATCTTTCAGATGTCGCCGGGTGCATACCACATCTGCATCCGCTCCTAGACTACCCCCAAGCTCCACGTCAGCGCTGGAGTAAATGCCCTTGCAACAGTGGAGGCTGAGAACACATATCCACCATGAGGATGCCGTCGTCGTCACGCCATCCTTGCTTGAACAAACTGGTCTCCAAATTCATCCCCAAACGCAGAGCCGATCGCCTCGTTGGGGAAGAATACGAAGATTCTTTATTCAACACCATCAACACGGTAGCCGAAGCCAAGGCGATGGACAACTAGAAAACTAAGCTACTAGGGCCTAGAACGATCGACATGCGTGGATCCGACGACCCCCTTAGCACCGATGACCGAGGTAATCGGCGGAGGGGAGCCACCGAAGGACGGTGGCAGAGGAGACTCTCCTGGCTGCTTGGTGAGATCGCCTCTTCTTTCTTTGAGAGAAGAAAGAAAAGTGGGAACTTTCCTTGGGATCAGCGAGAGAACTTTTCTTCCCGTGGAAGAACCTGATCAAATGTCTACCTATTTCATTTGGTTCTTTTTTATTTTGTATATAAGATTTGACCATATTTATATTAAAAAATATTAACATTTACAATATTAAATTTATGCAATATAAAAATTATTTTTTCCTTGTAAATACGTAAAAAACTTACGTATCATTGCATTGATAGAAGAAATAAAATGTAGCAATTACAGACATGAGCTCGAAGCACAAACACGACAGCCAGGTGAGCGAGACAAACAAGCGCAGACAAGCCAAAGGATGCGCAGCCCTACGAAGCTGTCCTAAATCTCGCCAATGAAGTGGCCAAGTCCCCTGGCCCGGGCACGAGCCCATGCTCTATTGTCTTCCTCGATCTGTTGCGGTGCTTTCAGATCCTCCAAGCCGCGAGGATGAAGATGGTTGCAAGGCCGCGTCGTAAGGCCGTCGGGAAATCTCGAATGGATGTGGCGAACCAGTCGCGGAGTTCCGAGTCCGGAGATATTAAATTCATGGTGCACCTAATGATATTGATTTTGTAGCGTGGATGTTGATATTTTTTACTATAAGGATGGTCAAATTTTATGAGGTTTGACTACAAATAAATCTAGATCTAATGTACAATATAAAAATGACAGAAGGGAGTGTATAGATGACGGGACAGGCCGGCCGGTGGTACGTGGCGAAACGGCGGGTTCGGACGCGTTTGCCCGGCGGTCGATCGTTTTGGTGCTGGTGGCCGCCCCACTACCCCACTCGCCGACGACGAGGCCACCGGCCAGTCCACACTCGCCAGCTTCTTCCCATCCTCGCAGCTGTTGCCTGTTTAGGCGGTCACATACACTGCTGCTTTATTCATCGATCGTTCGCGGGCTAGCTTAGCTACTTACATGAAAACGACGACATGCATGCGTGCTAATCTTGTGGAATTAACGACCATCGATCGCAACACTGAGTAGATTGTCACGCGACACGTACGGCCAGCTCTTGTGTTTGTTCCTTCTTAAATCTTAATCACCAGGCACCTGCTGACCGGCGTGCACACACGGCAGCACCGTTGTGGAAGATAGTGGCGGGTGACGTGATGTGCGATGGATCGCTCCGATTAAATCCCATGGTGCGCGACGGCGACGGGGCCGACGCCATGGTGCCCTCCCTGGTGGGGCTGCCGGTGCGCCGCGTTTGCTCGGAGCCGGCGACACGTACGTCCGTCCACGCGGGGTCTCGATAACTACCTAATTCTAGGGAGGCACGTAACGCGCGGGCTCGGATATATTGGTTGATTGACTAGCTTTTGGACGATTTGGACACGCCGTGCGTCGCATGCGCTCCACGTACTGGGCACCTAATCTGCTGCTGCTGCTGCTCCGTGTGAGCCCGGGTACGTACGTGGAGGTCACTGTTGGAGAGGAGAGGAGAGGAGGAGAGTGAGTCGCCACGTTTCTCCTTCCGGTCTGTCACGCAGCACTTTTCTGCCTAACCTAACGCCGGCTGCCAGCAAATAATATCTCAGCACCGGCAAGCTGCGGTCATGGCTGATGTATACGTGGATGGATCAGAGTCGCGAAAGAGACCGCGCAAAAAGAAAAGGAAGAATGTACCACGGCGATTTGGGGTAGGAGTCCATTTGCCGACGGCGCATGCGAATTGCATGCAGATTCCAGCCGCCTGGATGCACGGTCAAAGAATGTGTAGCTGGTGACAGTGAATGATCACTGGAGTACGTCTGATTTCTTCTTCTTCTTTCCTTTTCTTTTTGCAAGTTGGAGTAAGAAGTCTTGAGTTCTGACCAAGAATGTGCGTGATGGCCCCATCTGATAGACAGGTTGACGTGCAAGAAAACCCATCCATGTACACCACTATTATCTGAAGGATATAGGCAGACGAGTCAACCTTGAACATGACGCACAAATTTCACAAAAAACAAAAATAAAAAGTGAAGTGTGGCTGCTGGGATTCGAGCCCAGGTCTCCACGGCCACAACGTGGAATTCTCACCACTAAACTACAGCCACTCTGATGTCCTGGCTAAGGAATCATCCTATTTGTATACAATACGTACACCCCAACACGCGTATTCAAAATAAGAAACTTCTCCTTCTGTACGGGTCCCAGCCCAAGACAGTCTAAATGGGTTACGGAGCAAGGCCCAGGAGGCCCGTCCGACGACGGGCCGACGGTCAAGCCCCACCAACACCCGAGCGCGAATCTCCAGGCGAGAGACACCGGCTCAAAACCCCCTCGACCGCGCATTCTTAGGGTTTCCTCTCTCTCCTCGGCTCCGCCCAGGCAACTCCACCCCCAATCCAACCGTACCGGCGGCGGCGAACGCGGCGACGAATCCGCGCAGCGCAGCCCAGGCGCCATGGCCGCGCCGGAGGCACCCACGTGCTACGTCGGGGTCGCGCGCCAGTCCGCCGCCTTCCGCCTCATGAAGCAAATGGTACGTACGCTACGCGGTCCCTGACGCGATCACCTCCTCGGCGGAAATTTACGATTAGAAAATGTAGAAAAAAATTTATGAATGTTTGGTGTGCCTGGCCTCGACTTGGCAAGGTAGACTATATAGAGCCGCTTAGCATTCAGTAATTCATTTGAGTTGCATATATGCAGGCTTGTTTACAGTTAAACTTTCCAGGAGTTGCTATTGGCCAGCCTGTTCGTGTAGCTAGCAACTTTCGTTAATTGTTACGGAGATAGGAACTTAAGATATTGTTTTAGGATTGCTATATTCAAAGTTGCAAATATAGCGAATGTGTCTACTCATAGGGAGAAGCTAAAATTTATGCTATCTCGGTGTGCTGCAACTGCACACAGAGTATGATTTATCTAAAATTTCGAGGTTTTTCTTAGCAAACGTGTATGAGGGGTATGGATAAATTGGCGTTTGTCAAGTTGTACTGACGGTGACTGCGTGTTCGATTTAGAAATGGTCTATTGTACTGATCTCTCCATGATTAGTCTTTCTCTTCTTGTGTGGTAGGGATGGGAAGAAGGTGAAGGCCTCGGGAAAGACAAGCAGGGTATAAAGGGGCATGTCAGAGTGAAACAAAAGCAGGACACACTAGGTATGCTTAGCTCTTTGTAGAAATACTGCCCGATTTAAGCATTTGTTGAGTAAAGAAGCATATTTGTCTGATCGGCCATGGGTGGGGTCGCTGAAATCTGAGTCTGTTCTCCTACGCAGGTGTTGGTGTGGACAATCCTCAGAACAAATGGGCGTATGATACCACCCAGTTCGATGATATACTAAAGAAACTGAAAGTGGTATGGTGTATAGCAATTCTTTTCTCAGCTGCTTGTATCAATGAATAAAGATTCAAGTGTCTGATCATGTCCTTTTATGTTTTTCTTTGTCATTTGGTAATGGCCCCTCTCTGCGCTGACAGCAATCTACTACTCCTGCTAAAGGTAGCATGAAAAGTCTGCATGTATGTTCTATTTTTATAATCTATTTTGTTAGTTATTGTTTAATGTTGTTAATTGTTTCTACAGAAATTGAGGATGTAAGCAGTTCACCTGACAGTACACCCAAGAAAGATAAACCTGCAAAAGATGAAGTCGCTAAAGTTACCCGGCCTCAAGGAAGGTTGGTCTCGCCCCTAATTTCAATCCTTTGATTTATATTTTCTTGTCATCACACCATTATTTCTTACAGATATAAGAAAAGGGAGAGGGGGAAAAGTGTGAGGGGTTATTCAGCAGTTGATCTTGAAGGCATACTTGTGAGTGATTCTTTTCTTGCATGTTGATTCTGTCAGGCAATCTACTTAGTGTCAATGAACATTTGTTTCCTCCTTCAGAGTGTGTACCATGTGGTTAACCTGTAATATCTTGTAAGATTGAAACATTGTGTTGGAACAGGTTCGGAAGAAGGAAAATGATTGCGAGGTGGATCAGGAAGTTCAACCATCATGTATGGAAGAGCCTGATATCACCATCGGCCAGGGTGCAGGTTGGCAGCTCATCTGCATATGTCCTTTAACTATTTTTTTCTGGACATGATTGCAATATATTGCATTAGCTATCGCCCTATAATTAAAGGGTGTGTATTTGATTAAACTCTAAAGATTCCAGAATGCTTGCTAGTTTGGGTCTGGTTATCGATAATTTTGCATGTTTTCTAATTGTATAGAAGTCTGGTCGTTAGGTTTCTACTGCTATACTTAGAAAACTGCACAATACTCCAATTTTTTTAGTTTGGTGTGTGCACTGCATATAAGTTAATTATCTGCTTACTGTTGTGAGATTTGCTGATTATACTGTTGATGAACTTGGTTAGAAAGGAAGTCTGTGTGCTAGCGACTGTCCTATTCTGCTGCTTAACCAGAAAAGCACATTTTTGTTGAATTTAAATTAGTGTGCTATTGTTCATTTCTTATTGCTGAACTGTTCTGAAAATGTGCTATAAGAACTTCATTGAGGTTTTAGTAACTTTCAGTGTCAACTTAATGTTGATTCAGTATCCCAAGCTGAAGATGTGAACTGGTGGGGGCACAAGTTTGGATATGTATCAGGAGGCTTTTTAGGAGCAAAATCTCGCAAGAATAAAAAAGATAATTCTAATGTCCGTCAGATGTTTGGGGAAGATGATCAAGAAAATCTGTACAACCTTGTTCAGGTTAGTATGCACAACCCATAAGGTTCCCTGATGTCTTACTGTCAGCTCTGTTATTTCTAAAATTGACCTTGATAGGTTAAGTACCGTCCCTTGTTGGTATCTTGTCAATGCTGATGATTCTGGAAGCTTGTCAGCTGCATCTAAGTACCTTGTTTGCCAATTAATTTCATTTGGCTGAGATTACGTTCATACATTCTCACTTGAAGCATTGAATTTCTGTGAATGAAATTTCGCATGGTTACGCAATTTGTCTGATCTAATGTCATACAAACTGATATAATTCCCTGGCTGCCCCTGGTGTGCTATACCACCCTACGTGTAATGGTGGTTCATGCATTAAGATTCACGTAGTCGTCATCTTCATTTTATGACATTTCATTTTACACCTTAAGAAAGTCAACCCTACATTGTCTAAATGTCCAAAACAAAGGTCAATGAGGCCTAGATTCCACTGCCACTCAATCATTAATTTCATTTTCAACGCCTAACATTAGGGATGCAAATTTGGAGCCTTTAGGGTACCCTCCGACCCTACTTACTGCAACCAAATGAACTAAAGTTTCAGAAATGAAGTGAATTCTGAAAATTGAGCTCATTTTGTTGAACTAAAGAGGGTCCGAGGGTACCCTCAAGGTTCCAAATTTGCATGCCTACCTAACATACAGTGAAATATATTTGTAGAAGCAACATATGAATAGTGTATCACATGCTTTATAATGATGCATAGTACAGACACATAATAACCGATTCTCAAAGCATGACCTGTGGTATATAACAAGCGGGTGTAGCCCACCGTTAATAAGCAAATCAGCATTTGTACCTCAATTCCCAATATATCCATTATTTACAAACGATCTCTCTGCAGGACAAAGCTACATCTGGAAAGCAGGGTCTTGGCATCAAGGACCTGCCGATGAAAGTTGGTGGCCAGCGTTGGAAGGGGAACAAAACCTCTCTTGGTGATAGTGATGAGGAAAACTCAACCCAGTCTGAATTATCAGAAGTGGAAGAAGATGAAGACGAGGAAGGATCTGCCAGTGATGCTAAAGTAAATGAAGTACATGTGAAAACCGTAAAAGAAGTTTGCGTGGATGCTAAACCTAAAACCAAGTTCAAGAAGCTTTGCAAAAAAATTCTTCGTCAGGTAGAATCTCATTTCTTCTTTGTGTGAGGCACTGAAGCTTATAGAAGCTGTTGAACACATGATGTTCATTATTTGTTACTCTTTGCAGGCTCCATCTCAGTCCATGAAATTGAAGGAGCTCAAGGAAGCTGTTGAAGAACACTCAACTATTTTGTCCGACTTCTCCTGTAGACGTGAAGCTCTTTCATTCTTGAAGAGGAAGGTATATAAAGCTTCACATTGTTGTTTGGCAGGCCCTATTGATACATGTAGATTAAGCTTGTCATGCTCATGCAAATCCATTTGGAAGTACCGCTATTCTCATCTAAGCTTTTGTTGCCATTGCTTACATCTGATTCACTTTTCTTGTTGAATTTTCCAGCTCCAGGGAAGCAAGAAATTCAATCTGGAGGGCAAAAGGGTTCATCTTGTATCATGAAGCAAATACGAAGCCTACGGGAGACAATATGATTTTGCGTGTGGCTCCTGCAGTCATATATTTGTCGATTGTTGCTTCGGACGAGTATACATACAGGCTGTGCACCAAGTGGCACGGTATAGATGTAAGGAGTCATAGGCCCGGGATGGGGGCCAAAATTTTGCAAATCTTGCCAGCTGCTGGAAATTTGGAAGTGTGTGCTGAGTCATCTGTATCGTAATATCCATGTAGCTGATGCATCTATAGGTGTTTGTAATTTTTTTTTGTTGGGTGTAGACTTGTATTTAGAGGATGGTTATGCCTATTGTGCATTGGCTGTCTCGGGTTTAGAACTCGCTCATATAAGTCTCCAAACTCACTTTGCTCCATAAGTTTCCACATGCATATGATCATCAACTATTTTTCCCCCTGCTCAGCATCTCATACAAGTCTCCAAACAAACTTTGCTCCATAAGTTTCCACATGCATATGTTCATCAACTATTTTTTCCCCAGCTCAGCATCGGTGTTAATTTAACCAACAATCTGCAGGCAGTCATGGGGATATTTGTTCAGTTAAATCTGACAAAGCATAGAGTTCTAAACCTTGTTGAACCTTGATACACCTCATTTTTCTGCAAATAGTTGAATCTTCTTGCGTGTTTTCATTGTGCTGTCTGAGTCTTCAGGCTTGAGTGAATTGCATTTCGAATCAATCATGTTTGTGCATTGTGAAATCATTGATCTCCACATCTAGCCTTTAGGGCTCCTTTGATACAAAGGAATTTCGTTTGATTTTTGGAGGATTTGGATCCTTAGAATTTTTTTCCTAGGATAGTCGTTTGATTCACAGGATTGAAATCCTTACAAGTTTTTCCATGGTATTCATTTCGTTGGAAACTTACATCCACTCAAACCTCTTTGTTGAATTCCTTTATTTTTCCTGTGCTATAAATTTTATAGGGTACAAAAGGACATGACACTCAATTCTCGTGTTTTTCTTATTCTTGCATTTTGAGAATCTTGTGAATCGAAGAGGCCCTTACATAGAGATGACTTCTCGTTGGTGTACAAAGTGCAAAGGCATGAAGGCAAAGGAACCGGATCATCTAACATAGAGAAGGAAATTCACAATGCTACAGTCCTAACCTAGTGTAAAATGAAGAAGGGAAGTTAGAGAAGGTTAGTAGGTATTAGCAGGTTATTTACTATTGATATTTACTGTAGATATAAATAATTTAAAATTAATTTTATTTCACCATCAACTTATTTGTGTGTAATTACTATAAATGTACACACTAGATCATCAATTTGCAAATTAATTTAAGTTGTTTTAGGCTCAACCATATGAATAGAAAGAAGGAAAGTTAGAGTATTGTAGCTTCTCTAACTTCCCTTCTCAATGTTAGAGGATCCGGTTTCGAAGACAAAGTGATCACTTGGATTTACACTACTAATATAAGTAATTCATGGTACGACTGCAACGGAGGAACAAACTACTGACCACTCAATACAATACATAAATAGCAGGGATGCTTTACATAACATAAACATAATGTAACACCTAATATCAAGACCAATTCAAATGACATGATCTATTAGGCAGTCACCCAAATAATAGCATGGGTAAATACACTAAAGCGTGGACACATCTCGAGGGTGGGTAATGGTGAGAATAAACATCTGGTCTGATGCATGGGTGCCAAGTATAGCAGCCCGGACCCGCCCCCACCCCCACCTCCCGTGGGTATGATATCATCTCAAAAGTATGCGACCTTATCGACCCTGTAACAGGGCAATGGTACGAGGAGTTAGTGAATGAGACATTTTCGCCTGTGGATGTTCAACACGTTATGGCTATTCCACTTGCCACATATTTTTTTTGAAAGATCCGATTTTGCTGGCTTCATTGATTTTGCATGGAGTTTTAACAAAAATGATGTGTCCTCTGTCCGCTCAGCGTATCACGTTGAGTGGAATCATCAACACAGTGGAAAATTGAGGCGTACTAATGGATTGGAGTCTATGGGTCCCAATGGAATTTAAGACAAAATCTGGAAATTACAGTGCCCTGCCAAAGTTTAGTTTTCCTTTGGGGAACACTTAGATGGACTCTTCCCTACCGTGTTAACTTGATAATTCAGCATACCAAGGCCTTAGGACAATGCCCGGCACTGGCGGAGCTATGTGTTGAGCTGCAGGGCCCTGCCGTGTTAACTTGGCAATTCAGCATATCAATGTCTTAGGACAATGGCTGGCACCGGCGGAGCTATCTGTTGAGCTGCAGGGCCATCCCCCACCCCCACCCCCAAGCCCCTGGATATTTTGTGAAGAAACACTGTTTTGGATGACACAAATTAATAGAAATACTATTTGCCCCTCAGTAATCCCTTGCTAGCTCCGCCGCTGATGCCCGGTGTATAACATAGGAGTGAAAGATGTCACACACCTCCTCTTTAGATGCAGGAGAGCTTCAGAGGTTTGGCGTCTATTAGGGCTTGACGAAATTATTGATAAAGCATGTGGTACTGTAGAGCAGGAGAATTTGTGGGGGATATTATTATCAGACATGACCTGCCCAGGAGGGGCCGGGTCAGCCCCAATGGCGGGTTATGCTAGAAGCCCAGTAAACATTCAAGACGATAGTTTATTAAACCTTATAGAAGGCCCAAAGGCCTGGAGGCGGCTTAAGACCCGATATTGTAAACCGCCGTATGTAAGGAAAGGCTTGTAAAGAAAGGCATGTAAAGGAAGTCACCGAGCCGGACACGATTATGAGCCGGCCGGGACTCTGTATGCCACCAGGCGTCAACCCATGTATATAAGGGGACGACCCGGTGGCGGCTTAGGACAAGAAACAACAAATCGATAACCAAGCCGGCGAGTTGAGCCTCTTGGTGATCGAAACCCCAACAATACCAATCCCAACTAGACGTAGGCTTTTACCTTCATCATAAGGGGCCGAACTACTATAAAACCCTCTCGTGTCCTTTGTCCCGATTAACCCCTTTAAGCTTCCTAGTGCGATGGCCCTACGACTAAGTCCTTGCTCTAGGACATCTGTCGCGACAATTCCACGACAGTTGGCGCCCACCGTGGGGCCAGTGCACGGTGGATTTGAGTTCTTGAAGGGAAGCTTCGAAGGGCTCAAGGGATACGCTGTGGGCCGGATGACCAAGATCGTCCCGGCAAGCTCTACATCGACGACGAAGGCTGGGGCCCCAAGGCCGGCTCAATTGAGTACGGGTACCGGGTCCCCTTCGGCGGAATTCACGTCTTCATCGGCCGGATCGGCGAGTCAGGTCCTGAGCCGGACGTCCACACCAACCTCATCGAAACGGCTCAGCGCGCGAGGACCGCCCGTGTTCAATCTGCCGTGAAGCATGCCTTCGTAGGATGCGTCCACGGTAGTGAATACTCTGAAGGATCGGTGGAGGGCGGTGAGACGGCCGTCTATTCTGACACTGCAACGTCAATGGGCGAGACGGACTCTTTGTACCAGCTGCAGGACGGCATGCTCGGGGGCTGTTCCAATGGTAGCAGTATTCCAGACCCCCTTGAGCCGCTGAATTGGGCCGGAGTCTTCATGGCAGGAACACAGCCCGGGCAGAACTCTACAGCAGCAGCGGCGGCAACAACTACCAGGTCGTCCACAGCCGGGTCAGGAGACCCCGCGCGCCCTCCGGCTCAGATCTTGATGGACCTCATGGATAAACTGACGACTCTGTTGACTGCCGTGGTAGAGCCGGCGGATAAGGCCCAGCATGACGCAGAGGTGGCACGCGTACGTGAAGAGATGGTGCAAGCTAAGGAAAATCTAGCCACAGAGGAAGTCAGGATGGCGGCAGAGCGGGCAGCTTTGGACGTTCGTGCTCAACAGCTTCAAGCGGAGACCTTCCGGCTCTCGGTGGATCTGAACGCATCGAACGAGGTCATGAGGAGGAGGCATCAGAAAACTCAATCACGTCTGCCTCTCACACTCGATCCTAGGAATCTTTTTCATACACCCAGAGCCGGGGGAAGTAACCCGCCGGAGGCACCCCGGGTTACAACACCCGGCGAGCCGGTCCAGCCTCGTGCCATGGATCCACCTCGTATAATTACCGCTCTGCCTCGTTACGTCCCAACGCCGCCGGGTCACTTCTCCAACCCCTTGGAAAACCCCATCGCAGCATCACCTCGTCTGGCGGCTCTTCCGATGGAAGGTGACTCACCGGCGGTGGTTGAAACACGGAGGGTAAGAGAACTTCTTCAAACAGCTCTGGCACAGCAGGATGCCTACTCCTACAGTCGAGGCAGGATCCTTTCAACTCCTCGTCCAAGCCGGAGCCCGAGTTACAGTAGGCATATGGAATCCGCAGACATGTCAAACAATGCTCAACGCCACAACCGGCCATACAAGCATGAGCCGGTGCGGGCTGGAGCCCTTAACTTGGCGGATCAGGAGAGGATTCGACAAGAGGCAGAACGAGCAGTTCAAATGGCAGCAGAGCAGGCGGCTCATCAAACTTTTCTGGCTTATCCAGCAACCTCGGTCGGGGCAGGAGTGGCCACAAGAACCGGAGGTGTTCCTTGCTTGGTACCGGCCATACATAATGAGCGTTTGCCAAAGGATTTTAAGGGGCCTCGTAAGGTGCCTAATTACACGACTGACTTACAACCCGGGGCTTGGATTGAGAGTTATGAGATGGCTATGGAGTTGTTGGAGGTCAGCGACGCAGCAATGGCCAAGTATTTCACTATGATGTTGGATGGAATAGCTCGTACTTGGTTGAAAGGATTGCCACCCAATTCTATCGGCTCATGGGCGGAGTTGAAGGCCCAGTTCATCCAGAACTTCAAAGACACGTGTAAGAAACCTATGTCGATTGTGGACCTGACCAATTGCAAGCAAGAGGATGGTGAATCCACAACCCATTGGGTGCGCCGGGTCAAGGAGATAATACATTCATCTGATAAAATGGATGCCGGCTCAGCAGTCTTAATGTTGGAGAAAAAATGCCGTTTCGAACCTCTGAAGCAGAAGCTGGGGCGGCTCAAGCGTGACTGTAATGACATGGGAATGTTGATGGCGGCTCTCGTCAAGTATGCTGATTCTGATACTACCAAGGACCCGGTGTCTGACGAAGAAAAGGCAACGAAGGGAAAGAAGAACGGCAACGACAAGGGTCATCAGCATAACCCAGCGAATCAAGGAGGTAATAAACGTAAGGCTGATGAGTTTGTTGCTAACACCAATGCACAGGGCGGAAATCAACGGTGCAAGGGCAGACAGCCCCCTCGGTCGGGCGGGTCAGGTCCCACCCTTGAGCAATTATTGAATGAGCCTTGTCCAAAGGACGGCACCCGGGAGAAGCCAGCCACCCACCTGTGGAAAGATTGTACGATCATGAAGGCGTTTAAAAATTCAAACGCGTTTGATGGAGGTCACGGCCCAGGTGGCGGCTCAGGTGGAGGCGGTTTCCAAGGCCCAGGTGCCGGCTCAGGTGGAGGAGGATTCCACGGCCAGGGCCATCCCGGTAACCAAGGAGGGTATAATCCGCAACCCGGCCAAGGTAATCAGCAGCAGCAGTCTGGATATCAGAGCAACCCGGAGCAGCTGAATAGTGGGCAATACCATGTATTCACCACTAGCTTATGTAAGAGAGACCAGAAGCTTCACAAGAGGGCCGTCAATGCCGTTGAGCCGGCGATTCCACGTTACTTACGTTGGTCAGAGCAGCCTATTGTGTGGAGCAGAGAGGATCATCCACCCAGGGTCGATAATCCGGGTCACTTGGCTTTGGTAGTGGCACCTCAGGTTGGTGGATACAAATTCACTAAGGTACTCATGGATGGAGGCAGCAGCATCGACATCCTCTACTACGAGACGTTCCGCCGGATGGGATTGACTGATAAGAGTCTTAAACAATCCAATACTGTTTTTCACGGTGTGGTTCCTAGCAACTCGGCATACCCAGTGGGTAAGATTGAACTAGACGTAGCCTTTGGGGATGAGTATGACTCCAGAGCAGAAAAATTAACCTTTGAGGTGGTTAAGATCAAAAGCCCGTATCATGCTCTGTTTGGACGGCCGGCTTATGCCAAATTCATGGCTCGACCGTGTTATGTGTATTTGCAGCTTAAGATGCCGGGTTATAAGGGCACCATTACAATACACAGGAGCCGGAAAATAGCTTTGGAGTGTGAAGAATGTGATGCTGCCTATGCTGAATCTGTCTGTGCAACAGAGGAGTTAAAGTTTTACAAAGAGCATGTTGACCCGGCAGACATGACATCACTAAAGAAACCAACAACAGAGCATGAGCCGGTGTTGAAGTTCAAATCAGCTGATGACACCAAGATGGTTGACTTTGTGCCTGGCGACTCATCCAAGCAGTTCATCATCAGTGCAAACTTGGATCCAAAATACGAAAGCGCGCTCATCGAGTTCATCCGTGAGAACTAGGACATCTTCGCATGGAAACCTTCAGACATGCCGGGTGTCCCGAGGGAACTCGCTGAACACACTCTCAATATTGATCCAAAGTTTAAACCTGTCAGACAGTTTCTCCGACGGTTCAATGAAGAAAGGCGCAAGGCCATTGGAGAAGAGGTGGCCCGGCTTTTGGCAGCTGGGTTCATTGTAGAAGTCTTTCACCCGGAGTGGTTAGCCAACCCGGTGCTTGTACTAAAAAATAATGGCACCTGGCGTATGTGTGTGGATTACACCGATCTGAACAAGGCTTGTCCGGCTGATCCTTTTGCCCTCCCCCGTATTGATCAGATCATTGATACTACGGCGGGTTGCGCACGTTTGAGTTTCTTGGATGCTTATTCTGGTTATCATCAGATCAAGATGGCAGTCAAGGATCAGGAGAAGACGGCTTTTATCACTCCCTTTGGAGCTTTCTGCTATGTGTCTATGCCTTTTGGGCTTAAGAGTGCCCAGGCGACTTACCAACAGTGTGTGCAGAATTGTCTTCACGATCAAATTGGGCGTAATGTTCATGCTTATGTGGATGATATAGTGGTAAAATAGGAGGAAACCTTGGTCACAGATCTGAAAGAGACTTTCGATAATCTCCAGGTATACAAAATGATGCTTAACCCGGCCAAGTGTGTTTTTGGAGTCCCAGCCGGCAAGCTCTTGGGTTTTTTGGTGTCTAACCGAGGTATTGAGGCTAACCCGGAGAAAATCAAGGCAATTACATCCCTAGCCAAACCAACATGCATCAATGATGTTCAATGACCGGCGGGCCGTGTTGCTGATTTGAGCCGGTTCATAAGCCAGTTAGGGGAGAAGGCAATGCCTCTGTATCAGATGATGAAGAAAACATATGATTTTGTTTGGAGCGATGCTGCGAACTCTGCTTTTGAAGATCTGAAGACATAGCTTGCTGAGCCGCCGGTCCTGGCTGCTCCAGTTGAGAAAGAGCCACTGCTATTATACGTGGCCGCCAACTCACGAGCTGTTAGTGTGGCTATTGTGGTGGAGCGCAAGGAGTCTGGCAAGGAGCATCCGGTTCAACGGACGGTTTACTACGTCAGTGAGGTGCTAATTGAATCCAAGCAACGATATCCACATTGGCAGAAGCTCGTATATGGGGTGTTCATGGCAAGCCGGAAGCTTAAGCATTATTTTCAGGGACATCCAATCACCGTGGTTAGCTCTGCTCCTCTGGGAGACATCATTCAAAATAGAGAAGCCACTGGGCGAGTCGCCAAGTGGGCGATTGAGCTTGGGTCTCATGGGTTGAAGTATGTGCCACGTACCGCGATCAAATCTCAAGCATTGGTTGACTTCATTAATGACTGGGCAGAGATGCAGATGCCAGAAGAGAAGCCAAACAACACGTATTGGACTATTCATTTTGATGGGTCCAGACAGTTGGAAGGCTCGGGGGCTGGAGTTGTGTTAACCTCTCCGCGAGGTGACAAATTTTGTTATGTGTTACGGTTGATGTTTCCTTGCACTAACAACGCAATAGAGTATGAAGCCTTGCTCCATGGTCTTCGAGTGGCAAAAGAGATGAGTTTGAGCCGGGTCAGATGTCTTGGCAACTTAGATCTAGTGGCTCAACAGGTATCAGGCAAGTGGGATTCCAAGGACCCTCTCATGGCGGCTTATCGCCGGGAGGTTGATGCTGTTGCAGGGCATTTTAAAGGTTATCAGGTGGAGCACATTGATCGTCGAAAGAACGAAGCGGCTGATGCTTTAAGCCGGTTGGGGTCTCAGTGTAAGCCGGTACCACCTAACACCTTTTTGGACGTTTTGCATAACCCGTCTGTCAAGTTGCCCACAGAAGAAGATTTAGCTGTTCCTGACCCGGAGGCGCAGTTGGTGGCGGCTCTTCATGTCATCCCAGATTGGACAGTGCCGTTCTTGGCTTACATGACCCGAGGAGAGTTGCCAGCGGATGAGACCCTGGCTCGACAGATAACATGGCGGTCTACGTCAATGACGATTTCGGATGGAGAACTATACCATCGCAGCGTCTCCAGAGCGTTTCAGCGGTGTGTTTCCCCCAAAGAAGGTCAAGAAATACTTTGTGAGATCCATGAAGGCGATTGTGGTCATCACACCGGGTCAAAATCTCTGGTGGTCAAGGCTTTTCGTCACGGTTTTTACTGGTTGACGGCCCACGCTGATGCAGAGGATCTGGTCAGCAGATATGATGGATGTCAAAAGTTCGCACGACGAGCGCATGTGCCGGCTCAATGATGACCCACAAGTATAGGGGATCGCAACAGCTTTCGAGGGTAGAGTATTCAACCCAAATTTATTGATTCGACACAAGGGGAGCCAAAGAATATTCTCAAGTATTAGCAATTGAGTTGTCAATTCAACCACACCTAGAAACTTAGTATCTGCAGCAAAGTGTTTAGTAGGAAAGTAACATGATAGTGGTGGTAACGGTAACAAAACAGTAATGAAAGCAAAGTAATATTTTTTGGTATTATGTAGTGATTGTAACAATAGCAACGAGAAAGTAAATAAGTGTAAACCATTATATGGAAAGCTCATAGGCATCGGATCAGTGATGGATAATTATGCCGGATGCGGTTCATCATGTAACAGTCATAACATAGGGTGACACAGAACTAGCTCCAATTCGTCAATATAATGTAGGCATGTATTCCGAATATAGTCATACGTGCTTATGGAAAATAACTTGCATGACATCTTTTGTCCTACCCTCCCGTGGCAGCGGGGTCCTAATGGAAACTAAAGGATATTAAGGCCTCCTTTTAATAGAGAACCGGAACAAAGCATTAGCACATATAGTGAATACATGAACTCCTCAAACTACGGTCATCACCGGTAAGTATCCCGATTATTGTCACTTTGGGGTTAACGGATCATAACACATAATAGGTGACTATAGACTTGCAAGATAGGATCAAGGACTCTCATATATTAATGAAAACATAATAGGTTCAGATCTGAAATCATGGCACTCGGGCCCTAGTGACAAGCATTAAGCATAGCAAAGTCATAGCAACATCAATCTCAGAACATAGTGGATACTAGGGATCAAACTAGGCCTAGGCGTTCGGTATAAACCGAAAATTCGGTTTTTACCGTTCGGTGTTTTATTAAATTCGGTTTGCTGAACTGGAAACCGAAAATGGCAATGCAGAACAGGTAACCGATATTTCGGTTGACCGAAAATTTCGGTTCAGTTTCGGTATATACCGATACACGGAGACGTGAATAGTGCGCTTTGCACTTGTGCCCGACACCCCTCACGCATGGCCTATTATATATACGATTTGCTGTCTACTTCTCCTTAAACAAACGAGGTGGGACTAAACATGATGGTTGCTGGCCGGTCGCTCTGCCTTATGCCAAGAAGCCCATAAAGTCGACTAAAATAAAAATAAAAAAGAAGCCCACGGACTCATGCAGTCACGTGGCTGAGCTTTCTTTGGGCCTTGCATGCATGTTGGTTGCAGGGCCTGCATGCATGTGGCCGCGCAGGCGCATGCGGGCTGGATTGCATGCACCTTAGCGACGTACAACTGGCTGGAAGACATGCGTACGCACTGTTCGGTATCTTTTCCAATTAACCGAAAATAAAACTGAACTTACCGAACTTAATTCGGTTATTCAGTGTAGAAACCGAATTTTTCTGCATCATTGGTAAAAACCGAAAATTCGGTTTTTTCGGTTACGGTTTCGGTTCGGTGTTCGGTTCATCGGTTTTTATGCCCACCCCTAGATTAAACCCTAACAAAACTAACTCGATTACATGATAAATCTCATCCAACCCATCACCGTCTAGCAAGCCTACGATGGAATTACTCACGCACAGCGGTGAGCATCATGAAATTGGTGATGGAGGATGGTTGATGATGACGACGGCGACGAATGCCCCTCTCCGGAGCCCCGAACGGACTCCAGATCAGCCCTCTCGAGAGGTTTTATGGCTTGGCAGCGGCTCCGTATCGTAAAACGCGATGAAATCTTCTCTCCTATATTTTTCTCCCCGAAAGCAGTTATATAGAGTTGGAGTTGGACTCGAGAGGTCTCCAGGGGGCCCACGAGGTAGGGGGCGCGCCCTAGGGGGGGGGGCGCCCCCCACCCTCGTGGCAAGGGTGTGGGCCCCCTGGTCTTCATCTTTGGCGAGGATTTTTTATTATTTATTGTAAGATATTCCGTGGAGTTTCAGGTCATTCCGAGAACTTTTGTTTTCTGCACATAAAACAACATCATAGCAATTCTGCTGAAAATAGCGTCAGTCCGGGTTAGTTCCATTCAAATCATACAAGTTAGAGTCCAAAACAAGGGCGAAAGTGTTTGGAAAAGTAGATACGACGGAGACGTATCAACTCCCCCAAGCTTAAACCCTTGCTTGTCCTCAAGCAATTCAGTTGACAAACTGAAAGAAATAAAGAAAAACTTCAAACTCTGTTTCTCTTGTTGTTGTAAATGTGTCAAGCTAGCATTCAAGTTTTCAGCAAAGATTATAACTAACCATATTTGCAATAATTATCAGGTCTCATGATTACCCATATCAATAGCATAATCAACTAGCAAGCCATAATAATAAATCTCGGATGACAACACTTTCTCAAAACAATCATAATATGATATAACAGGATGGTATCTCGCCAGCCCTTTCTGAGACCGCAAAACATAAATGCAGAGCACCTTTAAAGATCAAGGACTGACTAGATGTTGTAATTCATGGTAAAAGATATCCAATCATAGTCACACCCAATGTAAACTAACAATAATGAATGCAAATGACAACGGTGCTCTCCAGCTAGTGCTTTTAATAAGAGGGTGATGACTCAACATAAAAGTAAATAGATAGGCCCTTCGTAGAGGGAAGCAGAGATTTGTAGAGGTGCCAGAGCTCGGTTTGGAAATAGAGGCGAATAATATTTTGAGCGGTATACTTTCATTGTCAACATAACAACCAAGAGATGGCGATATCTTCCATGCTACACACATTATAGGCGGTTCCCAAATAGAATGGTAAAGTTTATACTCCCCCTCCACCAACAAACATCAATCCATGGCTTGCTCGAAACAATGAGTGCCTCCAACATACATCAGGTCCCAGGGGGAGTTTTGTTTTGCAATTATTTTTGATTTAGTTTGCATAAAGCATGGGACTGGGCATCCCGGTGACCAGCCATTTTCTCATGAGTGAGGGGCGGAGTCCACTCCTCTTGAGAATAACCCGCCTAGCATGGAAGATAAAGGCAACCCTAGTTGATACATGAGCTATTCGAGCATACAAAACATGATGATTATTTGAAGGTTTAGAGTTTGGCACATACAAATTTACTTGGAACGACAGGTAGATACCGCATATAGGAAGGTATAGTGGACTCATGTGGAATAACTTTGGGGTTTAAGGAGTTTGGATGCACAAGCAGTATTCCCGCTTAGTACAGGTGAAGGGTAGCAAAAGACTGGGAAGCGACCAACTAGAGAGCGACAACAACCATTGAAAGAACATGCGGTGCCCCCATGTTTGGTTTTGGTAATTGATGACAATCTCTATGGACTAATGGTTGCCTTGAGTTATATTTGAAGGTTTTGTCCATAGGCTTTTCTTGGAGTACATGTGTTGGTTTCAAGGAGAGTTTGTGTTGACCAAGGTGCTATTAAGGAATTATCCAAAGCTTGGTCATGTGAGAGTTGAGCTTATTGCAAGCATGTATTGAAGAAGAAGATTGTGTGATCAGAGTACATGTGTTGGTTTCAAGGAGAGTTTGTGTTGACCAAGGTGCTATTAAGGAATTATCCAAAGCTTGGTCATGTGAGAGTTGAGCTTATTGCAAGCATGTCTTGAAGAAGAAGATTGTGTGATCATTCATGTTTACCTTCAAGACATCATCCAAATGAAGAGAGTTGGAAAGATTCAAGGTTGATCAAGACTAAGTCAAGAGTGAATCAAGTTGATCAACTCACAAAGCGTAGAAGATGTACCGAGAGGGATCAAGTGATCCCATGGTTTGGTAAGCATTGTCCATTGTGCTTTGTGTACTAACCCATGGTCTATGTGAGAGTTCTACGTGGGGTTAGGTACGTGTTCATGGGCTTGTGTCAAGAGGAAGATATCACTCAACCCATGGAGAGGATGACATCAAGTGGTGATTGTCATCAAGATTGCCGTGTGCAAGTTCAAGTGGATCATCGCGAAGAGATCAAGTGCTTGAAGCTTGCCGTCCATTGTGGTGACAATGGACTTGTGAAGATGCGCCGAAGAGTGGCTCAACCATAGTGGACTATGGGGGAGCAATCATCTAGTTTTCATCGAGCCAACGCAATCAACAAAGGTGATCCAACTTGAGGGAGTCAAGACCGTCATCATCTAGCTCAAGTGGACCATGTGCAAGGCAAAGGTTTGCCCTTGATAGGTTTTCTATTTTACCGGTCTCATGGTGGTAGTTTGGAGAACGGGTTATAGGATCGTTTGCCGTACTATCAAGGGGGACTCTCAAGTTGGTAGCTTGATCGTATCGTTAGTAGAGAGCTCAAACCAATGCATCCTTGCATCATCTTTCTTGGTTCTTGTTTGGTTCTTTTTGCGAGTCTTAGAGCTTATGGTCATCTTGATGACAAGCTTGAGTTCATCGAAAACGGAGTTTGCATGCATCTTCTATGATGTTTTCGGTGTTGGAGGTTTTACCGGTCTTTTCCGAGGAAGGGTTCTCACCATTTTCTTATGGGCCTTTTCTAATTTGCTTCTTATTGATATTTCTTTGAAGATTGTGTTAGCCCTTATCGCTAGCTTTCCAACAAACTTGGTTTCATCGAATTCGGAGTCCGTTTGCAAAAGTTGTGGCAGTTTTGGTGTTCTGAAAAGGCTGCAGCGGTACTACCGCGAATTGGAGTGGATGTAATTTTTTACTACCGCTCCAGAGCAGTACTACCGCGGCTCCTACAGTGGTAGTACCGCTCCGGACCAAAAACTCGTCCCAAGTCTTGCGGTGGTAGGCCCGGATGTATTTTTTTTCTACCGCTCGCAAGCAGTAGTACCGCTACCATTTGCGGTAGTACCGTGAGGTCGAGCGGTAGTACCGTGAGGACGGGCGGTAGTACCGCTCCGGCGGTTCTTCTGGCCTTTTTCCTCCTCTATGTTGTTTTTCAAAGGGGTACTTCCGCCCTAGCGGTAGTACCGCTCTGTGCGGGCTGTGAGCATAACAGTTGGATTTTTCCCCACCTATAAAAGGGGGTATTCTTCCCCAATGAACCTAATCTCTTGAGCTCGTTTTGCCCCCATTGTTGGCCTTCTTTGAGCTTGCTAACTCTCAATCCCTCCATGGATTCTTGCTAGTTTTTGAGGGAAAAGAGAGAGGAGATCTAGATCCACATTTCCACCAATCACTTTCTCCTCTATGTGAGGGGAACCCCTTGGATCTAGATCTTGGAGTTCTTGGTGTTCTCCTTCTTGTTCTTCCTCTCATTTTCCTCCCTAGCATTAGTTGCTCTGGTGGGATTTGAGAGAGAAGGACTTGGGCACTCCGTGTGCCCTTGCCATTGCATTTGGTGCATTGGTTTGAGTTCTCCACAATGATACGTGGAAGTGAAGTTTGAGAAGCTTATTACTCTTGGGTGTTTGGGCACCCTAGAGCTTGTTCCTCTTGGGTGCCTTGGCGCCCTAGACGGTTGGTGTTGTTCGGAGCTCAATCATTGTGGTGTAAAGCTCCGGGCAAGCGTCAGGGTCTGCAATTAGGTTGTGGAGATTGCCCCGAGCAATTTGACGGGTACCGGTGACCGCCCCCAAGGGTTGCCAAAGTGTACGGGTTCGGTGACCACCCCCAAGGGTTGCCATTTGTACGGGTTCGGTGACCGCCCTCAAGGGTCCCTTAGTGGAATCACGGCATCTTGCATTGTGCGGGGGCGTGAGGAGATTATGGTGGCCCTAGTGGCTTCTTGGGGAGCATTGTGCCTCCACACCGCTCCAAACGGAGATTAGCATTCGCAAGGGTATGAACTTCGGGATACATCGTTGTCTCCGCGTGCATCGGTTATCTCTTACCTGAGCTCTTTACTTATGCACTTTACTTTGTGATAGCCATATTGTTTCTTGTCATATATCTTGCTATCACATGGTTGCTTATCTTGCTTATCATAAGTTGTTGGTGCACATAGGTGAGCCTAGTTGTTTTAGGTTTTGTGCTTGACAAATTAACTACTAGGTTTATTCCGCATTTGTTCAAGCCTAAATCATAATTATTTTAAAACGCCTATTCACCCCCCTCTAGGCGACATCCACGATCTTTCAGCCATGTACACGCATTAAAATTAATAAACATTGGATGCAAGCATGAGTAGGATATAATCCACCATGAACATAAATATCGTGAAGGCTATGTTGATTTGTTTCAACTACATGCGTGAACATGTGCCAAGTCAAGTCACTTAAATCATTCTGAGGAGGATACCACCCTATCATACCACATCATAACCATTTTAATAGCATGTTGGCACGCAAGGTAAACCATTATAACTCATAGCTAATCAAGCATGGCACAAGCAACTATGATCTCTAATTGTCATTGCAAATATGTTTATTCATAACAAGCTGAATCAAGAACGATGAACTCATCATATTTACAAAAACAAAAGAGGTCGAGTTCATACCAGCTTTTCTCATCTCAGTCAGTCCATCATATATCATCATAATTGCCTTTCACTTGCACGACCGAACGATGTGAGTAATAATAAGAGTGCACGTGCATTGGACTAAGCTGGAATCTGCGAGCATTCAATAAACAGGAGAAGACAAAGCAATATGGGCTCTTGGTTAAATCAACAATAAAGCATATAAGAGCCACTTCAACAATTTAATCATGGTCTTCTCCTATTGAACCCCAAAGAAAGAAAAGAAATAAAACTATTTACACGGGAAAGCTCCCAACAAGCAAAAGAAGAACGGGAAATATTTTTGGGTTTTATTTTTAATTACTACTACAAGCATGGAAAGTAAATTAATTAAAAGCTACAACTATTTTTTGTTTTTTTCTTAAGGTTTATTAAACACACAAGAAGAAAGCATAAAAGGAAATAAACTAGCATGGATGATACAATGAAAAAGTATGAGCACCGACATCTAGCAATGAGTGTGTGTGAACATAAATGTAATGTCGGTGAGAAATACATACTCCCCCAAGCTTAGGCTTTTGGCCTAAGTTGGTCTATGGCCACGGCTGGCCTGGCTGATATCCATAATAATAGTTGTTGGGGTCGTACTGTGATGAGGAAGAAGAAGAGGATGGGTGCAGGAATAAGTGGAGGAGGGCCACAGTGGGCCCACGAGGCAGGGGGGCGCGCCCTAGAGGGGTGGGCGTGCCCTCCACCCTCGGGCAAGGTGGTTGGCCCCCCTGGTGTGTTCTTTGTTCCATAAATCCTCAAATATTCTAGAAAAAACATATTTAATTTTCAGGGCATTTGGAGAACTTTTATTTTCGAGGTATTTTTATATTGCACGGATAATCAGATAACATACAGAAAATTATTCATTTTTACTTTATTTCAGCTAAATAACATAAAGTATAGAGAGGGTACAGAAGGTTGTGCTTCTAGTTCCATCCATCTCATGCTCATCAAAAGGAATCCACTAACAAGGTTGATCAAGTCTTGTTAACAAACTCATTCCGATTAACATGAAATCGGAGAAATTTCGAATAACACTAGGTTACCTCAACGGGGATATGCACATCCCCAATAATAAGTATATCATATTTCTTCTTGATAGTAGGAAGAGGAAATTCAAACCCTCCAAATATAATCGATGGAATTTTTCCGATAGAATTGATACTATGAACTTGAGGTTGTTTCCTCGGAAAATGTACCATATGCTCATTACCATTAACATGAAAAGTGACATTGCCTTTGTTGCAATCAATAACAGCCCCTGCAGTATTAAGAAAAGGTCTTCCAAGAATAATAGACATACTATCGTCCTAGGGAATATCAAGAATAACAAAGTCTGTTAAAATAGTAATGTTTGCAACCACAACAGGCACGTCCTCACAAATACCAACAGGTATAGCAGTTGATTTATCAGTCATTTGCAAAGATATTTCAGTAGGTGTCAACTTATTCAAATCAAGTCTATGATATAAAGAGAGAGGCATAACACTAACACCGGCTCCAAGATCACATAAAGCAGTTTTAACATAGTTTCTTTTAATGGAGCATGGTATAGTAGGTACTCCTGGATCTCCAAGTTTCTTTGGTATTCCACCCTTAAAAGTATAATTAGCAAGCATGGTGGAAATTTCAGCTTCTGGTATCTTTCTTTTATTTGTAACAATATCTTTCATGTACTTAGCATAAGGATTGGTTTTGAGCATATCAGTTATTCGCATACGCAAAAAGATATGTCTAATCATTTCAGCAAAGCCCTCAAAATCCTCATCATCTTTTTTCTTGGATGGTTTGGGAGGAAAAGGCATGGGTTTCTGAACCCAAGGTTCTCTTTCTTCACCATGTTTCCTAGCAACAAAATCTTTCTTATCATAACATTGATTCTTTGATTGTGGGTTATCAAGATCAACAGCAGGTTCAATTTCTACATCATTATCATTACTAGGTTGAGCATTATTATGAACATCATCATTAACATTTTCATTAGGTTCATGTTCATTGCCAGATTGTGTTTCAGCATCAGACATAGAGATATCATTTGGATTATCAGGTGGTTCAACAATAGGTTCACTAGAAGTTTGCACAGTTCTATCATTTTTCTTTCTCTTACTTTTAGAAGAACTAGGTGCATCAATATTATTTCTCTGAGAATCTTGCTCAACTCTCTTAGGGTGGCCTTCAGGATACAGAGGTTCCTGAGTCATTCTACCAGTTCTAGTAGCCACTTTAACAGCATAATTATTTTTCTTACTATTCCTCTCATTGAGCAATTCCTTTTGAGCTTTAAGTACTTGTTCTACTTGAGTGGTAACCATAGAAGCATGTTTGCTAACAAGTTTAAGTTCACCTCTAATATTAGCCATATAATCACCAAGTATTTAATCATATCAACATCTTGTTTTAATTGTCTACCAAAATAAGCATTGAAGTCTTCTTGCTTAAACATAAAACTATCAAACTCATCCAAGAATTGACTAGCAATTTTAGTAGGAGGGATTTCAGCTTTATCATATCTATAGAGAGAATTTACCTTTACTACCTGTGTCGGGTTATCGGGGTCTGGAGGTTCTTCAATAAATAAAGGATCAAGATCATATGTTTCTTCGACAGGCGGTAAATTAAGACCATGTATTTCTTCAATAGGAGGTAAATTCTTAACATCTTCAGCTTTAATACCTTTTTCTTTCATAGATTTCTTTGCCTCTTGCATATCTTCGGGACTGAGAAATAGGACACCTCTCTTCTTCAGAGTTGGTTTAGGAATAGGATCATTAATTGGAGCAGGAGCTGGCTCAGGAGGTGCCCAATTATTTTCATTTGTCAACATATTATGCAATAAGATTTCAGCTTCATTCGGTGTTCTTTCCTTGAAAAGAGAACCAGCACAACTATCCAGGTAATCTCTGGAAGCATCGGTTAGTCCATTGTAAAAGATATCAAGTATTTCATTTTTCTTAAGAGGATAATCACGCAAAGCATTAAGTAACTTGAGAAGCCTCCCCCAAGCTTGTGGGAGACTCTCTTCTTTAATTTGCACAAAGTTGTATATTTCCTTTAAAGCAGCTTGTTTCTTATGAGTAGGGAAATATTTAGCAGAGAAGTAGTAAATCATATCCTGGGGACTATGCACACAACCAGGATCAAGAGAATTAAACCATATCTTAGCATCACCCTTTAATGAGAACGGAAATATTTTAAGGATATAAAAGTAGCGAGATCTCTCATCATTAGTGAACAGGGTGGCTATACCATTTAATTTAGTAAGATGTGCCACAACAGTTTCAGATTCATAGCCATGAAAAGGATCAGATTCAACCAAAGTAATTATATCATGATCAACAGAGAATTCATAATCCTTATCAGTAACACAGATAGGTGAAGTAGCAAAAGCAGGGTCAGGTTTCATCCTAGCATTTAGAGATTGCTTATTCCATTTAGCTAATAACCTTTTGAGTTCATATCTATCTTTGCAAGCTAAAATAGCTAAAGAAGCTTCTTGATCAAATAAATAACCCTCAGGAATAACAAGTGATTCTTCATCATCACTTTCATCATCATAATCAGATTCAATATTTTCAATCTCTCTAGCCCTAGCAAGTCGTTCCTCGAGAAAATCACCAAGTGGCACAGTAGTATCAAGCATAGAAGTAGTTTCATCATAAGTATCATGTATAGCAGAAGTAACATCATCAATAACATGCGACATATCAGAGCGAATAGCAGAAGCAGGTTTAGATGTCGCAAGCTTACTCATAACAGAAGGTGAATCAAGTGCAGAGCTAGATGGCAGTTCCTTACCTCCCCTCGTAGTTGAGGCATAAATTGTTGTCTTAGCGTCTTTCAAGTTCTTCATAGTGTCCAGCAGATATAAATCCCAAGTGACTCAAAGAATAGAGCTATGCTCCCCGACAACGGCGCCAGAAATTAGTCTTGATGACCCACAAGTATAGGGGATCGCAACAGCTTTCGAGGGTAGAGTATTCAACCCAAATTTATTGATTCGACACAAGGGGAGCCAAAGAATATTCTCAAGTATTAGCAGCTGAGTTGTCAATTCAACCACACTTGGAAACTTAGTATCTGCAGCAGAGTGTTTAGTAGCAAAGTAATATGATAGTGGTGGTAACGGTAACAAAAGAGTAATGAAAGCAAAGTAATATTTTTGGTATTATGTAGTGATTATAACAATAGCAACGAGAAAGTAAATAAGCGTAAACCAGTATATGGAAAGCTCGTAGGCATCGGATCAGTGATGGATAATTATGCCGGATGCGGTTCATCATGTAATAGTCATAACATAGGGTGACACCGAACTAGCTCCAATTCGTCAATATAATGTAGGCATGTATTCCGAATATAGTCATATGTGCTTATGGAAAAGAACTTGCATGACATCTTTTGTCCTACCCTCCCGTGGCAGCGGGGCCCTAATGGAAACTAAGGGATATTAAGGCCTCCTTTTAATAGAGAACCGAAACAAAGCATTAGCACATAGTGAATACATGAACTCCTTAAACTACGGTCATCACCGGTAAGTATCCCGATTATTGTCACTTCGGGGTTAACGGATCATAACACATAATAGGTGACTATAGACTTGCAAGATAGGATCAAGAACTCTCATATATTAATGAAAACATAATATGTTCAGATATGAAATCATGGCACTCGGGCCCTAGTGACAAGCATTAAGCATAGCAAAGTCATAGCAACATCAATCTCAGAACATAATGGATACTAGGGATCAAACCCTAACAAAACTAACTCGATTACATGATAAATCTCATCCAACCCATCACCGTCCGGCAAGCCTACAATGGAATTACTTACGCACAGCGGTGAGCATCATGAAATTGGTGATGGAGGATGGTTGATGATGACGACGACGACGAATCCCCCTCTCCGGAGCCCCGAACGGACTCCAGATCAGCCCTCCCGAGAGGTTTTAGGGCTTGGCAGTGTCTCCATATCGTAAAACGCAATGAAATCTTCTCTCCTATATTTTTCTCCCCGAAAGCAGTTATATTGAGTTGGAGTTGGAGTAGGGAGGTCTCCAGGGGGCCCACATAGGGCGCTCCCCCACCCTCGTGGCAAGGGTGTGGGCCCCCTGGTCTTCATCTTTGGTGAGGAATTTTTATTATTTATTGTAAGATATTCCGTGGAGTTTCAAGTCATTCTGAGAACTTTTGTTTTCTGCACATAAAACAACATCATGGCAATTATGCTGAAAATAGTGTCAGTCCGGGTTAGTTCCATCCAAATCATATAAGTTAGAGTCCAAAACAAGGGCAAAAGTGTTTGGAAAAGTAGATACGACAGAGACGTATCACTCAAGAGCTCCGGATGATTCCAATCACTTGGCCGTTTGCGGTCTGGGGGCTTGACATGGTGGGACCTTTCATAAGGTCTAAGGATAAAAAGACACATCTCTTAGTGGCAGTTGATAAATTCACTAAGTGGGTTGAGGCGGAGCCAGTGAGTAAGTGTGACGCGGCCACGGCGGTTCAGTTCATGAAAAAGGTGATCTTCCATTTTGGTTTTCCACACAACATTATCACTGACAATGACACTAATCTGTCCCAAGGGGCTATGGAGGAGTTTTGTCAACGTGAGCATATCCGGCTTGATGTTTCTTCTGTAGCTCATCCTCAATCCAATGGTCAAGCTGAGAGAGCCAATCGGGAAATTTTGAAAGGTCTCAAACCCCGGCTTATGGTTCCCTTATAGCGAACGTTGGGTTGTTGGATAGAGGAATTACCCTCGGTGTTGTGGAGTATCAACACCATGCCTAACAGGTCTACATGTTACACACCTTTCTTCATGGTTTATGGAGCGGAAGCAGTGTTGCCTAGTGACATCCGTCATGACTCACCCCGTGTGGCGGTTTATATTGAAGCTAATAATGAACAAGCCAGACATGATGCACTTGAATTGTTGGATGAAGAAAGAGACTTAGCAGCGGCTCGATCAGCAATTTATCAACAGGACCTGTGCCGTTATCACAGCCGCCGGGTTAAGTCCAGGGCTTTTCAGGAAGGCGACCTGGTGCTCTGGCTCATCCAGGATCTGTCAGATGCGCACAAGTTATCCCCACCTTGGGAAGGACCCTTTGTGGTCAACAAGAATTTAAACAACGGGTTGTATTACCTCATTGACGTTTGAGAGCACAAAGATTCACGTAAGTCAGAGGAGGAGACCCGCCGGCCGTGGAACATTGCTCAACTTCGGCCATACTACACCTGAGCCACCGGCTCTCATCATGTACATACTTTAACATTGTATATACCATGAAAAAGCAATAAACTAAGACCATCGGTCTCTTTTCTTCTCAAAGATTATGCATCTTTTGTATATTTCTTATTTTCAAATGACTATTAAGGAGCTGATCATATTTGAATCAAGTCTAACCTTTTTTTGTTCTGGCTTATGATCGTATTTGAATCTAGCTGCAATTATCATGGTCACTTGGGGGCTTCCTACTCAAACATAGGTCGTATTCGAACCAAAGAGAACATAGCTGTCGTAACCCTCTTGATCGGCTCAAGGCCAAACTTACTAGGGGGCTTCTTGATCATATCCGAATCATAGCTTAACCCCTTTTGGGTCTGACTTGGATCTTATTCGAATCAGGGTCGTTAAAAACCTCTCAAGGTCATTTGGGGGCTTCCTGTTCAAACATAGGTCGTATTCGAACCAAAGAGAACATAGCTGTCGGTACCCTCTTGATCGGCGCAACGCCACAGCCACTGGGGGCTATATGGTCATATTCGAACCCTAGCTTAACCCCTTTGGTCCGGTTTACTGATCGTATTCGAATCAGAAGCCACCAACCTTTAAATATAAGGTTAAATCATACTTGTTAACTGTTATTTGCCTTGGAGTTTCTTGTTACAAATAATTAGCATGATCTTCTTCGTCGGCTTGTCTATTTGACAACAAAGCTACCAAGGTATGCTGATCATTAAAGTATTCAAAGGCATTGATTTCTCAGAAAGATTGAGTTACCAACTTCATTACCCGGGTTACTCAAGCCGGTGGTCTAAGGATCAAAGGTACAAGTATGGCTATTATTTATATGTGATTGCCTGCTACATTAACTAAAGAGTTAGTTTCAGCCCTTGTCCTTTATTTATATCTGTTTTCTGTTTTCTATTGTGATAAACATATTGGATATAAGCCGGGTGTTTTAACCCGTTCGGTTCTAAGCCGCCAAGCCAGTCTTTTCTCTTGTATCTACAGGGAACAGACTTAAAGTGTTGCAGAAACAATCATCAAATATAATGCATATATTGCCATCAGGAAACACAGAGTCACACACAGTGTCTTCTGCACATGGCATAAGCAAGGCATTCCGTGTTTTCACAGCTAAACTATTACACGGCTATTTATAAAGACAATGAAGATGGTTGTTACTCCTCCCTCGCCGGTTCATCGCCCTTTGTTGGCTGGAAGTTGGGTTTTGACTAGTCAAAACCATTCACGGCGACAAATTCGGCTTCATCGTCGATCAGGCCTGCCGGGTCAACTTCCGGGGCAAATGTATTTTCCCTTATAGGCGGGATCAAATCTGCCACCTTGTACGAGGGAGTCGCCATCTTCTTATTTTCAGCATCAAAACCCGGCTGATATTTGTCAATGTTGGTATCATCTCCAAGGGTAGTTGCCTGAGGCCGGACTCCGCGCACGCAAGCCATGAAGTCATCCTGCTCAAAGGGAGATCCATCTTCCTTCACGGTAGGATAGCCTCTGGCGACGTCCGCCGGGTCTAGGTCTGGCACCCAAGCCTTGGAGCGGCTCAGGCAGTCAAAGCCCCGACTCACGCACAGGAGCGCTTCACTTCTTGAAATCTGGCAGTCAGGATTGATAGTTTCTTCAAGACGTCGCTGAGCCGGTTGGGTCCTTGATTGGCAGGAGAGATGGCGGCAAGTGCCCGTTGTGCGCCAATATACAGTTGTTCTACTAAAGTGTACACTGCCTTTAGTTTAATCAAAGGATCTTGGCTCAGGTTCTTGCTTCGTGGGCCTGCGCATGTTTTAAAAACAAAGTCAGCTGGCGGCTTATAATCCGGATCAGCAAAAAGTACATAAGATTAAAAACAGACGGCTTACCAAAGATGGCGGCCACCATTTGAGACACCCGGCCCTTTAAGCCGTTCAGCTCTGTTGACACATCTTGAAGGGCTGCTTCGGCTCTCTCAGCGCATTGTGTCAGAAGCATTTTTTCCTCTGCCCAGGTTTTCTTCTTGGCAGCCAAACTGGTCTTTAAGTTTTCCGCCTCAGAGAGACTTATTTGCAATTTGGAGTTAGCAACTTAATTTCTTCTTCCTGACCAGCTAGTCGGGTCTTCGCATCAGTCAATTGCGAGTTTAGTTCAGATAAGGCATTCTGCAAGAATACATACTCAGATAAGTCAAGATTTTGCTCAAAGGTTCAAATATCAAGATTCAAGTCTCAAGTACTTTCCAAAAAACCACTTGACACTTGGGGGCTAATGTATACCAAAACAATTTCTTATGGCTCTAAAGACATACTTTAAGTCCCAAGTACTTTACAAAGTAACAACACTTGGCACTTGAGGGCTAATGTATGCAATTCAACAAGTTTCTCAAGGTTAAGCCGGAATATTGAGTTCTTTGAATACGGTACAAAAAATTTAAGGTACCGACTCATTTATGATAAAAAAGAACCGACCCTTGGGGACTACAGGTGAAGTTTTGTTCTATTTTATTGAATTCAAGAAAATCAAAGGTAAAGGTCTTGGCCTATATGCTAAAGTCTATAGATCATTCCGGTTGTTTCATAATCTGAAGACTTGGGGGCTGAAGGAATATAGATAAGCGGGAAGAACATACCTCATATTTCAGATGCAACTGTTTGACCATTTCGATCTCAGAGTCGCGACTGGAGTGCACGTGGCTGAGATAGCCGGATAAAATAACGTTGTCATTTAGATGGTCGTAATTGGCAACGTCAAAGTGCACTTTCTGCCTCTCCAATGCCTCTTGTTTCGCAGTACACTGAGCCAGCACAGTTGGATTCCCTGGTTCAATAAAGCGACTCCCGGTGATCTGAACATCTTGTGCAGACGGTGATGGCGGGTTGGCTAAGCTTGATGGTCCAGTAGCAGAAGGGTTCAAAGTGGTCTCATCAAACGACGGCTCAGGAGGATTTGCTTCTGCATCAACAGGCGGGTCTTCTGGAGCGTTGGTTAATGGAGAAGATGGCCTGGCCGGGTGAGATGCAAGCACCGGCGGGTCTTCTGCCAGTTTAGCTACCTTTGCCTTCTTGGATTTAGCTTGGCCACTAAGAAAAATGTTGCAGGATTATCAGTATAAAGATACAATTTGAACAACCCGGAAAACATGAGGATTTTTCATTACCCAGGGGCAGTCTTGAAGGCCGGAAATTGCGTCTATGATGAAACGCCAGAAGAGCGAGACACCTCCTGAAAAGATAAAATAGAGTTAAAGTAATACAAGGGGTAGGATCCATTAAACAGAGTTAAAGACAGAAAGAAGTAAACCTCATTCGGGCGCTTTTGAGGAGTTTGTTGAAGAACGACAGCCGGCTCATCTTCAGTCCGAGCTTGACGGCGGCTTTCATGTTGCTGCTTTTTCAAAAGAAAGTTGGGATCCAAGTGAGCTAAAGGGTTAGAAAACCTTACTTTACGGATCACTCGTCGAACTTTTTGTCTTGGCAAGGGCTCTGAGTCGGAGGAAATGATAGTTACCTCTGCTTCCACAGCCTGACTGGCCCCAGTTCATCCTGGCAAGGATCAGTGTCAATAAGATTGTTAAAAAATTGGCCAAGGGAATCAAGGGCTACCTCCGAATCAGATGTGTCATCAAGCTTCATCCAATCTTCAGCAGTGTTCTTTTTCTTCTTTTTTGACCTCCGGGTCGTTTTCTTGGCGTTTATAGCGGCGGCTTTCGCTTTCTTGGCAGCCTCGTGGTCATACTTAACTTTCCAGAAGTCAGAATTGGCCTGCAGACAGGTAAAAACAAGATAAAGAGTCAGGCAAGTATTAAAACAATACGTCTGGGAAAATACAAAGGAGAGAAATAACAATATCCTTACTTCTGGCACCGGGTTAAGCTGGCAGAAGGGGTTTAACCCAACGACACTGCAAGCTTCGTATTTCCCATTCACCAGAAGAGTTGACATTGAAACAATATCTTCTTCTGTTAATTGAACAAGGCTGTGACGAAGAGAGTCATCCGGGCCTCCACCATACTCATACATCAGCTTTGATCGACGGCTTAAAGGGATGACCCGCCATGAGATCCAACAGCGGGTCCGATCAACTCCAGTTAACCCGTTCCCTAACAGAGCATTAATCCTTTTGATGGAGGGTATCAGCCTCTTGTGTTCAGGGGCAGTAAGCTTGTCGGGAAGCGCGAACTTGGAGTCAAGACGATCAGGGCGATAACCCGGCAGTGGCTTCTTGTTCGCCAGCGAAATGTCTTGACAGTAGAACCAAGTCTGGTTCCAGTCCTTTGGGTGACTTGGTAAGACTATGAGAGGGAAGACAGCACCCTGTCGGCGCTGAATTGAGATGCCTTCGAGTTCTAAGCTGAGGCCGTTGGTGCACTCGTTCTGCCGATTCAGATAAAAGTATTCTCTAAACAACTCCACGGTCGGCTCTTGTTGAAGATATACCTCACAGAGCACTTGGAAGTTACAGATGTTAGATACGGAATTGGGCCCGATATCTTGAGGGTGGAGTTTGAAAAAGTGGAGGACCTCTCTGAAGAACTTTGAGCCGGGCGGTGAGAAGCCACGGTTCACGTGGTCAGTAAAAACAATTACTTCATCGTCTCTTGGATTGGGCCGTTCTTCTTCCGAGTCAGGGGCACGGTAAGACATGACGGTTTTCACTGGCAGAAATCCTATGGTGAAGAACTCTTTCAAACGTTCCTCAGTTACGGTTGAGGGAACCCAGTTACAGATGGTTGGTGCTTTGGACGACATGATGTGCAAAGAAGAACTGAAAAGAAAAGCAACATGCCGGTTCAGTTTAATGGTGAGATTGACAGTTAAGTGATGAAGATGCAAACAAGTAATGGCGTCTTAGTTAAGGGCTAATGACATATAAGGAAAATTAAGCCGGCATGATAAGACGCCATGACTACAGATATTTGAAGAAGACAATTTCAGCTAAGTGTTGAGACAAACAAGTTTCCTAAATTGTTTGGTATTATTCTAGATCAAATGGCTATTCAAAATGGAAAAAATTCTAGACCTAAAAAAGTTCAGCGCGGAAGAGTATGTAAGTTCTAATGCAGCCTTTGAAACAGAGAAAGGGATCTGTGGATCACGAAAAGGCACAAGAAAACTACCGCACGAGCATACACACACACACACACACACACACACACATATATATATATATATGGATCAAGAAGAGGCCTGCAGTGGAACAACTACAAGGGACTGCGATGAACTCGGAAGAACACGAAAGAATCTGGAGACCCTAAGTGCGGATCTGAGAAGTGAAAAGAAGAGAACTTACAGTCACAGGTCTTCTGCGGAGATCGCCGCTATTCTCTAGATCGGTTCAGGTTGATGCAGCGGCCAACGTCGACGGAGATGGAGGTGAAGCGCGGTGGCGGCGAAGCTCGAGCAGCAGGGGGTGCGCGAGAGGAAGAAGACGGAGCGAGAGAGGAGAATGAGGAAGGCCGAGGCGTGCCTATTTATAAGGGAAAGATGCGAACAGACAGGCGCGAAAATCAAGGAGAGCCAAATAATGGTTATCTAGCTACACAGACGCCTCGATTCTCGGGAAGCATTAAAGATAAAAGAACTGTTGGGAGATGACGTCATGAAAGTTTTTTGCATTTTCAAGAGATGACGTCATGGCGGGTTACAAAAACTTCAGCGAAGATAAGAAGATGGATTTTGGTCTAAGTATTGAAGATTGACAAAGAATGAAATTCAAAGTCAACCTAGGGCCTAATGTGGGGGATATTATTATCAGACATGACCCGCCCAGCAAGGGCCAGGTCAGCCCCAATGGCGGGTTATGCTAGAAGCCCAGTAAACATTCAAGACGATAGTTTATTAAACCTTATAGAAGTCCCAAAGGCCTGGAGGCGGCTTAAGGCCCGATTGTAAACTGCCGTATGTAAGGAAAGACTTGTAAAGAAAGGCATGTAAAGGAAGTCACCGAGCCGGACACGATTATGAGCCGGTCGGGACTCTATAGGCCACCAGGCGTCAACCCATGTATATAAGGGGACGACCCGGTGGCGGCTTAGGACAAGAAACAACAAATCGATAACCAAGCCGGCGAGTTGAGCCTCTTGGTGATCGAAACCCCAGCAATACCAATCCCCACTAGACGTAGGCTTTTACCTTCATTGTAAGGGGCCGAACTAGTATAAAACCCTCTCGTGTCCTTTGTCCCGATTAACCCCTTTAAGCTTCCTAGTGCGATGGCCCTACGACTAAGTCCTTGCTCTAGGACATCTGCCGTGACAATTCCACGACAGAATTGGTTCTTGATTTTGTGATCCAAACTCTAGCACAAGAATTTGAGCTCCTAGGCCAGGTTAATATTCACGAGTTAGTGGCCATTACTCCGTGGTACATTTCAAGGGAGAGGAGGAGAGTTGTTCACGGTGAAGTAACATAAAATGCAAAGGAGATGGTATCATCTATCCGAGCTATTACTGCTAATTATGTTGCTTCTTTGGCACTCCAGGCAACACCTAACAACATGTTTGGTTCGGGGGAATTAGAGATGGGGAATGGGAGTTGAGGGTTGAGGAGATTAAAAGTCAATTGTTTGATTAGAGGGAATGGGAGTTTAAGTGGGAAGGGAATGAGAGTTGAGGAAGCCAATTCCCACTGATTTTTTCCCGAGGGCACCCTATTAATTCGTGAGCAGGGTTTAATCCCGCGCTAATTCCCACCATATACCAAACAAGGTAATGAGAGTAAAAATCTACTTCCCATGCCTAATCCCTCCATAAACAACCTTGTGCAAACTCCCATTCCCCTGCCCAAGTGTTGGGGGGGGGGGATAATGACCATGGGTTGCAACAAATTGATGGCAAACTCTGATAATATCGAGGTGGTGAAGACAATGAACAATGGAGGTCGTTCTTTGGGAATAGCAGCTCGATATTATAATCTGGCTTGCGAGTTTTGATGTACTTATTTTGATCAATGTAAGGCTGGTCATAGTGGGGAGTAACTTATACTAGTTTCATGCATATTACACTAGTCTAAGTTACTACCTTCATAATGCAAAGTAACATAATAGTAGTATCATAGATGGCTTCATTTATTAGCTCGTAGACTCATCTTGTCTTGGAAAGCGCTATGTTATAGCAACCGATGACCCACAAGTATAGGGGATCTATCGTAGTCCTTTCGATAAGTAAGAGTGTCGAACCCAACGAGGAGCAGAAGGAAATGATAAGCGGTTTTCAGCAAGGTATTCTCTGCAAGTACTGAAATAAGTGGTAACATATAGTTTTGTGATAGGATAAATTGTAACGAGCAACAAGTAACAAAAGTAAATAAAGTGCAGCAAGGTGGCCCAATCCTTTTGTAGCAAAGGACAAGCCGGAACAAACTCTTATAATAGGAAAAGCGCTCCCGAGGACACATGGGAATATCGTCAAGCTAGTTTTCATCACGTTCATATGATTCACGTTCGATACTTTGATAATTTGATATGTGGGTGGACCGGTGCTTGGGTGCTGTTCTTACTTGAACAAGCATCCCACTTATGATTAACCTCTATTGCAAGCATCCACAACTACAACAAAAGTATTAAGGTAAACCTAACCATAGCATGAAACATATGGATCCAAATCAGCCCCTTACGGAGCAACGCATAAACTAGGGTTTAAGCTTCTGTCACTCTAGCAACCCATCATCTACTTATTACTTCCCAATGCCTTCCTCTAGGCCCAAATAATGGTGAAGTGTTATGTAGTCGACGTTCGCATAACACCACTAGAGGCTAGACAACATACATCTTATCACAATACGAAACGAATACCAAATTCACATGACTACTCATAGCAAGACTTCGCCCTTGTCCTCAGGAACGAACGTAATTACTCACAAAGAATATTCATGTTCATAATCATAGGGGTAATAATATGCATATAGGATATGAACATATGATCTTCCACCAATTAAGCCAACTAGCATCAACTACAAGGAGTAATCAACACTACTAGCAACCTACTAGCACCAATCCCGGACTTTGAGACAAGAATTGGATACAAGAGATGAACTAGGGTTTGGAGATGAGATGGTGTTGGTGAAGATGTTGATGGAGATTGCCCTCTCCCAATAAGAGGAGCCTTGGTGATGATTTCCCCCTCCGGGAGGGAAGTATCCCTGGCAGAACAGCTCTGCCGGAGCTCTAGATTGGATCCGCCTCGTGGCGGCGGAGTCTCGTCCCGAAAAGTTTCTCCTTATTTTTTTTGTCATCGAAAGACCTCATATAGGAGAAGATGGGCATCAGAGAGCCACCAGGGGGGCCACGAGGTAGGGGGGCGCGCCCTAGGGGGGGCGCCCCCCACCCTCGTGAGAAGGGTGTGGGCCCCCTGGCCTTCATCTTTGGCGAGGATTTTTCTTTATTTCTTTTAAGATGTCCCGTGAAGTTTTAGGACTTTTGGAGTTGCGCAGAATAGGCCTCTAATATTTGCTCCTTTTCCAGCCTAGAATTCCAGCTGCCGGCATTCTCCCTCTTTATGTAAACCTTGTAAAATAAGAGAGAATAGCCATAAGTATTGTAACATATAGTGAAATAACAGTCCATAATGCAATAAATATCGATATAAAAGCATGATGCAAAATGGACGTATCAACTCCCCCAAGCTTAGACCTCGCTTGTCCTCAATCGAAAAGCCGATAACAATAAATATGTCCTCATGTTTAGAGGTAGAGGCGTCGATAAAAATAAAATATGGACATGAAGGCATCATGATTATTCTTATAAAAACAACATATATAGATTTTGTCATATGATTACTTATGTTCAAGTGATGATCTATTCACAATGCAAAAGTATAAATCATAAACTTTGTTGGGCTCCAACAAACTATAATCTTAGTCATTGAAGCAATTGCAATTTATCATAACATCGGAAAGAGTCTATGTCAGAGCTAAAAAGCAAGTCCACATACTCAACTATCATTTAGTCCTCCATAATTGCTAACATTCACGCAATACTTGTGGCTACGGAGTTTTAATCGGACACAGAGAAAGATAGGGGCTTATAGTTTTGCCCCACAACTTTTTACCTCAAGGGTAATGTCAACAATAATGGTTCATGCTCCCCTACATGCAATTAGATATATATATATATATCATGTTCTTTCCAACATGCTGAGCTTGCCAAAGGATAAAATGAAAAAGGAAAGGTGAAGATCACCGTGAATCTTGCATAAGGTAGAAGATAATAATAAAGGATAGGCCCTTCGCAGAGGGAAGCAGAGGTTGCCATGCGCTTTCATGGTTGGATATATAAAATCCCAATGCAAAAGAATGTCACTTTATATTGCCACTTGTGACATGAACCTTTATTATGCAGTCCGTCGCTTTTATTACTTCCACATCACAAGATCGTATAAAGCTTATTCCTCCCACACCAGTCAATCATACATATTTAGAGCAATTTTTATTGCTTTGCACCGGTGACAACTTACTTGAAGGATCTTACTCAATCCATAGGTAGATATGGTGGACTCTCATGGCAAAACTGGTTTAGGGATATTTGGAAGCACAAGTAGTATTTCTACTTGGTGCTGAGAATTTGGCTAGCATGAGGGGGAAAGGCAAGCTCAACAAGTTAGAGGAACCATGACAACATACTTTATCTCAGATATAAGAAAGACATAACTCATTATGTTGTCTTCCTTGTCCAACATCAACTCTTTAGCATGTCATATTTTAATGAGTGCTCCCAATCATAAAAGATGTCAATGATAATATATGTATATGTGAAAACCTCTCTTTCCTTATTACTTCCTATTAATTGCAACAATGACCAAAGCTATGTCTGCCAATTCCCAACAACTTTTAATCATCATACTCTTTCTATGTGAAGTCATTACTCTCAATAAGATCAATATGAACTTTTTGTTTCTTTTTATTCTTTTTCTCTTTTCTTTTATTCACCCAAGATCATGGCAAAATAATCAAGCCCTTGACTCAACACTAATCTTTATTATATATAACTCGCATACTCGATTACATAGAGAGATCATAAAGCAAAGCTCAAAACTAGATCATGCCATAAACTTTATTATACTAGATCAAGATACTACTAATAGGATCGAACTAAGAAAAACGGTAAAGGTAGGAGTTGTGATGGTGATACGATACCGGGGCACCTCCCCCAAGCTTGGCAGTTGCCAAGGGGAGTGCCCATACCTAGATACTCAATTCTTCGTTGTTGGTGAAGAAGGTGGTGGTGACGGGTAATCGCACATCGAGCATAAGAGGTCCTCCAGCTTGCGAATAATGCCCTTGAGTGCGACAATATGCTCCGTCAACAAAATATTTTCTTGTGTGAGATACTTATTTTGTATACGAGCTAACTCAATCATCTTGAAAGCTTCGATCTCAGTTGGGGTAAGAAGGTTATGATCAAGTTGAAGGATGTCTTTTGCTGCCGGAGCTTGATCCTCCGTGGCCTTTTTGATCCTTTCATCCTTGTTGACCCTCGTGGGTTCTTCCCTCTTCAGATCTATCTTCATTAGCCAAGCATCATTGTCACCATTGTTGGAGGAGGGAGACAACATGATGCCTAGCCTAGAAAACCCTGACAGAAAACAGCTCAAAACAAGATCAGAGGAGATTTGCGTGATACGGGAGTCAAAACCTTCGGGAGGTTATATAATGAATTTTTACCGACCAAAATACATATCGTGCAAGAAAACGGAGTCCGGAAGGCACACGAGGCACTCACGAGGTAGGGGGGCGCGCCCAGGGTGGTAAGGCGCGCCCACCACCCTCATGGGCCCCTCGTGTCCTTCCCGGACTGCTACTTATTTTTCTATTTTTCTAAATATTCCAAAACGGAGAAATATTGCCTTAAAAATTGTTTTGGAGTCGGTTTACTTACCGTACCACACCTATTCCTTTTCGGAGTCTGAAACATTCCGGAAAGTATCCCTTATGTATTCCTCCGGGGTTATGGTTTCAATAATATTGGTTTCAACATTTATGGGATTACTTGAGATATAATGTTTAATTCTTTGACCATTTACCACCTTCGGATTTGTGCCCTCGAAGTTGTTGATTTTTATGGCACCGGAACGATAGACCTCTTCGATAACATAGGGGCCTTCCCATTTAGAGAGAAGTTTTCCGGCAAAAAATCTTAAACGAGAATTGTATAGCAATACATAATTACCTACATTAAACTCACGCTTTTGTATCCTTTTGTCATGCCATTTTTTAACTTTTTCTTTAAACAACTTGGCATTTTCATAAGCTTGGGTTCTCCATTCATCAAGTGAGCTAATATCAAATAACCTCTTCTCACCGGCAAGTTTAAAATCATAGTTGAGTTCTTTAATAGCCCAGTATGCCTTATGTTCTAGTTCGAGAGGTAAGTGACATGCTTTTCCATAAACCATTTTATACGGAGACATACCAATAGGATTTTTGTATGCAGTTCTATAACCCCATAATGCATCATCAAGTTTCTTAGACAAATTCTTTCTAGACCTATTAACAGTCTTTTGCAAAATTAATTTGAGATCTCTATTGCTCAACTCTACTTGACCACTAGACTGTGGGTGATAAGGGGATGCAATTCTATGATTAACATCATATTTAGCAAGCATTTTACGGAAGGCACCATGAATAAAGTGTGAACCACCATCAGTCATTAAATATCTAGGGACTCCAAACCTCGGAAAAATAACTTCCTTAAGCATTTTAATAGAAGTGTTATGATCAGCACTACTAGTTGGAATAGCTTCTACCCACTTAGTAACGTAATCAACAGCAACTAAAATATGTGTGTATCCATTAGAGGCAGGAAAAGGTCCCATATAATCAAAGCCCCAAACATCAAACGGTTCAATAACAAGTGAATAATTCATAGGCATTTCTTGACGTCTACTAATATTACCAATTCTTTGACATTCATCACAAGACAAGACAAACTTACGGGCATCCTTGAAGAGAGTAGGCCAATAAAAACAAGATTGCAATACCTTATGTGCAGTTCTATCTCTAGCGTGGTGTCCTCCATAAGACTCGGAATGACACTTGCATATGATCTGTTCCTGTTCATGCTCAGGTACACAACGCCTAATAACACCATCTACTCCTTCTCTATAAAGATGTGGGTCATCCCAAAAGTAATGTCTCAAGTCATAGAAAAACTTTTTCTTTTACTGGTATGTGAAACTAGGTGGTATAAACTTAGCAACAATATAATTAGCATAATCAGCATACCATGGAGTACTATGAGAAGTACTTATAACATTTAATTGTTCATCAGGAAAGTCATCATTAATAGGTAGTGGGTCATCAAGAATATTTTCTAACCTAGATAAGTTGTCTGCAACGGGGTTCTCAGCTCCCTTTCTATCAACAATATTCAAATCAAATTCTTGTAGCAAGAGAAACCATCTAATAAGTCTAAGTTTAGCATCTTTCTTTTCCATAAGATATTTAATAGCAGCATGATCAGTTTGAATAGTTACTTTAGAATCAACAATATAAGACTTGAACTTATCACAAACAAATACAACTGCTAAAAGCTCTTTTTCAGTAGTAGCATAATTTCTTTGAGCATTGTGTAGAGTCTTACTAGCATAATGAATAACATTTAATTTCTTATCAACTCTTTGCCCTAGAACAACACCTACAACATAATCACTAGCATCACACATAATTTCAAAGGGTAAATTCCAATCAGGTGGCTAAACAACAGGGGCAGAGACTAATGCTTTCTTAAGTATTTCAAATGCTTCTACACAATCATCATCAAAGACAAATGGTATATCTTTATAAATTAGTCAGAGGCCGAGAAATTTTTGAGAAGTCCTTAATGAACCTCCTATAAAATCCGGCGTGACCAAGGAAACTTCTTATACCTTTGATGTCCTTGGGACATGGCATCTTTTCAATAGCATCAACCTTGGCTTTATCAACTTCAATACCTCTTTCAGAAACTTTGTGCCCCAAGACAATACCTTCATTAACCATAAAGTGGCACTTTTCCCAATTCAAGACAAGATTAGTTTCTTCACATCTCTGCAAAACTCGATCAAGATTGCTCAAGCAATCATCAAAAGAGGAACCATAGACGGAAAAGTCGTCCATGAAAACCTCACAAATCTTTTCACAAAAGTCAGAGAATATAGCCATCATGCATCTTTGAAAGGTAGCGGGTGCATTACATAAACCAAAAGGCATACGTCTATAAGCAAAAGTACCAAAAGGGCATGTAAAAGTAGTCTTTGATTGATCTCTAGCCGACACAGGTATTTGAGAGAAACCAGAATAACCATCTAGAAAGCAATAGTGTGTGTGTTTGCATAATCTTTATAGCATTTGATCAATAAAAGGTAAGGGGTAATGATATTTCTTAGTAGCTTTATTTAATTTGCGGAAATCAATTACCATCCTATAACCTGTGATAATTCTTTGTGGAATCAATTCATCTTTATCATTAGGAACAACAGTAATACCTCCCTTCTTAGGGACACAATGGACAAGACTTATCCACTCACTATCAGCAACGGGATAAATTATACCTGCCTCCAGAAGCTTGAGTATTTCTTTTCTTACCACTTCTTTCATTTTAGGATTCAGACGTCGTTGAGGATCACGAACTGGTTTGGCATATGCTTCCAAATTTATTTTATGTTGACATAGAATGGGACTAATGACCTTAAGATCATCAAGAGTATATCCAATAGCAGCACGATGCTTCTTCAGAGTTTTTAATAATCTTTCTTCTTCATGCTCTCAAAGGTTAGCACTAATAATAACATGATATATCTTCTTTTCATCAAGATAAGCATATTTAAGATTATCAGGCAAAGGTTTAAGCTCAAACACGGGATCACCCTTGGGTGGAGGAGGATCCCCTAGGATTTCAACAGGCAAATTGTGTTTCAGAACAGGTTCCTGTTTAAAGAATACTTCATCTATTTCCCTTTTTTCATTCATGAACATATCATTTTCATGGTCTAGCAAATAGTGTTTTAAAGGATCACGAGGAGGCACGGCAATAGAAGCAAGACCAATAATTTCATCCTTACTGGGAAATTCTTCCTCACGATGTTGTTTACTAAATTTAGAGAAATTAAACTCATGAACCATATCATCCAAACCAACAGTAACAATATTCTTAGTGCAGTCTATGGTAGCATTGACAGTATTTAAGAAGGGTCTACCAAATATAATTGGACAAAAGCTATCTTGCGGAGAAGTAAGAACAAGAAAATCAGCAGGATATTTAGTTTTCCCACACAAGACTTCAACATCTCTAACAATTCCAATTGGTGCAATAGTATCTCTATTAGCAAGTTTAATAGTAACATCAATATCTTCTAACTCAACAGGTGCAATTTCATTCTTAATTTCTTTGTATAAGTCATGAGGTATAACACTAGGACTAGCACCCATATCACATAAGCCATGGTAACAGTGATCTCCTATTTTAACAGAAATAACAGGCACGCCTCCACAGGTCTATGTTTATCCTTATCACAAGGTTTAGCAATTCTAGCAGTTTCACCTTCGAACTGAATAACATGCCCATCAATATTATCAGACAAGAGATCTTTAACAATAGCAATATTAGGTTCTATTTTAACTTGCTCAGGAGGTGTATAAGTTTTAATATTGCTTTTACGAACAACAGTTGAAGCTTTAGCATGATCCTTTACTCTAACAGGGAAAGGTGGTTTCTCAACATAAGAAGTAGGAACAATAGGATCATTATAAGTGACAGTCTTTTCTTCAACTTTAATAGGTGCAGCTACTTTTATTTCTATGGGAGGATGATATTTAAACCACTTCTCCTTAGGGAGATCAACCTAAGTAGCAAAAGATTCACAGAAAGAAGCTACTATCTCAGAGTCAAGTCCAGGTTTAGTGCTAAACTTACAGAAAATATCGGTATCCATAAAAGATTTAACACAATCAAACTTAGGTGTCATACCTGACTCCTTACCTTCGTCAAGGTCCCAATCTTCAGAGTTGTGTTTAATTTTATCCAATAAATTCCATCTGAATTCAATAGTCTTCATCATAAAAGAGCCAGCACAAGAAGTATCGAGCATGTTGCGATTGTTTTCAGAAAGCCGAGCATAAAAACTTTGCATAATTATTTCTCTCTGGAGCTCATGATTGGGGCATGAATATAACATTGATTTAAGCCTCCCCCAAGCTTGAGCGATGCTTTCTCCTTCACGAGGCCAGAAATTATATATATAATTGCGATCACGATGAACAAGATGCATAGGGTAATACTTTTGATGAAATTCCAGCTTCAATCTTTTATAGTCCCATGATCTCATATCATCACATTGCCTATACCATACCAATGCGTCTCCCTTCAAAGATAAAGGGAAGACCTTCTTCTTAGCAACATCATCGGGTATACCTGCAAGCTTCAATAACCCACAAACTTCATCCACATATATTAAGTGCTCATCGGGATGCTTTGTTCCATCTCCTGTAAAAGGATTAGGTAGCAGTTTTTCCATCATAGCCGCATGGAATTCAAAAGGAGTTTCACTTTCAATAGGTTCAGTAGGTTGAGGAGCAACTCTTTGCTCTACTGGATAGGGTGAAGATACCCCGAACAAGCCCCTCAGAGTATTACTTTCCATAGTAACAAATGACAGTAAATTTCAGCACACTATATAAATTTTTCCTTACCAAATTCCACCTACCAAAGGCGCTACACTCCCCGGCAACGGCGCCAGAAAAGAGTCTTGATGACCCACAAGTATAGGGATCTATCATAGTCCTTTCGATAAGTAAGAGTGTCGAACCCAACGAGGAGCAGAAGGAAATGATAAGCGGTTTTCAGCAAGGTATTCTCTGCAAGTACTGAAATAAGTGGTAACATATAGTTTTGTGATAGGATAAATTGTAACGAGCAACAAGTAACAAAAGTAAATAAAGTGCAGCAAGGTGTCCCAATCCTTTTGTAGCAAAGGACAAGCCGAAACAAACTCTTATAATTGGAAAAGCGCTCCGAAGACACATGGGAATATCGTCAAGCTAGTTTTCATCACGTTCATATGATTCGCGTTCGATACTTTGATAATTTGATATGTGGGTGGACCAGTGCTTGGGTGCTGTTCTTACTTGAACAAGCATCCTACTTATGATTAACCTCTATTGCAAGCATCCGCAACTACACCAAAAGTATTAAGGTAAACCTAACCATAGCATGAAACATATGGATCCAAATCAGCCCCTTACGAAGCAACGCATAAACTAGGGTTTAAGCTTCTGTCACTCTAGCAACCCATTATCTCCTTATTACTTCCCAATGCCTTCCTCTAGGCCCAAATAATGGTGAAGTGTTATGTAGTCGACGTTCACATAACACCACTAGAGGCTAGACAACATACATCTTATCAAAATATCAAACGAATACCAAATCCACATGACTACTCATAGCAAGACTTCTCCCTTGTCCTCAGGAACGAACGTAGTTACTCACAAAGCATATTGATGTTCATAATCAGAAGGGTAATAATATGCATATAGGATCTGAACATATGATCTTCCACCAATTAAACCAACTAGCATCAACTACAAGGAGTAATCAACACTACTAGCAACCTACTAGCACCAATCCCGGACTTTGAGACAAGAATTGGATACAAGAGATGAACTAGGGTTTGGAGATGAGATGGTGCTGGTGAAGATGTTGATGGAGATTGCCCTCTCCCAATGAGAGGAGCGTTGGTGATGACGATGGTGATGATTTCCCCCTCCGGGAGGGAAGTATCCCCGGCAGAACAGCTCTGTCGGAGCTCTAGATTGGATCCGCCAAGGTTCCGCCTCATGGCGGCGGAGTCTCGTCCTGAAAAGTTTCTCCTTATTTTTTCTCATCGAAAGACCTCATATAGGAGAAGATGGGCATTAGAGAGCCACCAGGGGCCCACGAGGTAGGGGGCGCGCCCTAGGGGGGGCGCCCCCCACCCTCGTGAGAAGGGTGTGGGCCCCCTGGCCTTCATCTTTGGCGAGGATTTTTCTTTATTTATTTTAAGATGCCCCGTGAAGTTTCAGGACTTTTGGAGTTGCGCAGAATAGGCCTCTAATATTTGCTCCTTTTCCAGCCCAGAATTCCAGTTACGGGCATTCTCCCTCTTTATGTAAACCTTGTAAAATAAGAGAGAATAGCCATAAGTATTGTGACATAAAGTGAAATAACAGTCCATAATGCAATAAATATCGATATAAAAGCATGATGCAAAATGGACGTATCAGCAACATATTATGTTACCACATCTCATTAATTACTTGTCACATAAGTAGAATTTTCTTGAAGTGCGCTATGTTACTAGCTAAGTTACTCCCACTATGACTAGCCTAATAGGCTAGCAAATGCCGTTGCTCATGAGCTAGCTAGAATGGCTATGGGATTTCCTTCGTCTATTTGGATAGATGATGCTCCACCAGAGCTAATCCTTCTTTTGTTGAACGATGTAATAGTTATCAAAAGCTAATAAGGAGAGGGAATTATATTTATTAAAAAATAGCACAACGAGAGTCCCAGACACCATGGCAAAACACCGGTAAGACTAAACATATAATTCTTTTAGATCAACGACTAAACAGATAATGATTTCTCACCGCATAATATATGGCTTGGACGGGACAACGAGGGACCAAGCAACAATTTTTGTAAATATGCCCTAAAGGCAATAATAAAATGGTTATTATTATATTTCCTTGTTCATGATAATTGTCTATTGTTCATTCTATAATTGTGTTATCCGGAAATCGTAATACATGTGTGAATACATAGACCACAACATGTCCCTAGTGAGCCTCTAGTTGACTAGCTCATTGATCAATAGATGGTTACGGTTTCCTGACCATGGACATTGGATGTCGTTAATAACGGGATCACATCATCAGGAGAATGATGTGATGGACAAGACCCAATCCTAAGCATAGCACAAGATCGTGTAGTTCATCTGCTAAAGCTTTTATAATGTCAAGTATCTTTTCCTTAAACCATGAGACCGTGCAGCTCCCGGATACTATAGGAATGCTTTGGGTGTGCCAAACGTCACAACGTAATTGGGTGTCTATAAAGGTGCACTACGGGTATCTCCGAAAGTGTCTGTTGGGTTGGCACGAATCGAGACTGGGATTTGTCGCTCCATATGACGGAGAGGTATCTCCGGGCCCACTCGGTAATGCATCATCATAATGAGCTCAATGTGTCTAAGCAGTTAGTCAAGGGATCATGCATTACGGAACAAGTAAAGTGACTTGCCGGTAACGAGATTGAACGAGGTATTGGGATACCGATGATCGAATCTCGGGCAAGTAACGTACCGATTGACAAAGGGAATTGTATACGGGATTGATTGAATCCTCGACATCGTGGTTCATCCGATGAGATCATCGTGAAACATGTGGGAGCCAACATGGGTATCTAGATACCGCTGTTGGTTATTGGCCAGAGAGATGTCTCGGTCATGTCTACATGGTTCCCGAACCCATAGGGTCTACACACTTAAGGTTCGGTGCCGCTAGAGTTGTTATGAGAATTAGTATGCTGTTACCGAATGTTGTTTGGAGTCCCGTATGAGATCTCGGACGTCACGAGGAGTTCCGGAATGGTCCGGAGGTGAAGATTTATATATGGGAAGTCATCATACGGTCACCGGAAGTATTCAGGGGTTTGCCGGTATTGCACCGAGACCACCGAAGGGGTTTCGGGGGTCCACCGGGAGGGTCCACCTGCCCCGGAGAGCCCTATGGGCTGTATGTGGAAGGTAACCAGCCCCTAAGTAGGCTGGGCGCCACCCCCCTAGGGCCCATGCGCCTAGGGTTGGGGGGGAACCCTAAAGGGGGCGCCCCCCTTGGCTTGGGGGGCAAGCCTCCTCCGCTTGGTCGCCCCCCTCTAGATCTCATCTAGAGGGTCCGTCCCCCTTCCCCCTTCGCCCTATAAATAGAGAGGAGGAGGGAGGGCAGCAGCACCTCATCCAAGGCGCAACCCCCCCCTCTCCAACACCCCCTCCTCCTCCGTTGAGCTTGGGGAAACCCTGCCGGAGAACTGCGAGCTCCACCACCACGCCGTCGTGCCGCCGGAGTTCTTCCCCAACTTCTCCTTCCCCCTTGTTGGATCAAGAAGGAGGAGACGTCCCCGGGCTGTACGTGTGTTGAACGCGGAGGCGCCGTTGTTCAGCGCTTAGATCGGAATCAACCGCGATCTGAATCGCTGCAAGTATGACTCCTTCATCCGCGTTCTTGTAACGCTTCCGTTTCGCGATCTTCAAGGGTATGAAGATACACTCCCCTCTCTCTCTCGTTGCTAGTCTCTCCATAGATTGATCTTGGTGATGCGTAGAAAATTTTAATTTCTGCAACGATCCCCAACTGTGGCATCATGAGATAGGTCTATGCGTAGTTTCCATGCACGAGTAGAACACAAGATGTTGTGGGCGTCGATTTTGTCAATTTACTTGCCGTTACTAGTTTTATCTTGATTCGGCGACATCGTGGGATGAAGCGGCCCGGACCTATCTTACACGTACGCTTACGTGAGACTGGTTCCACCGACTGACATGCACTAGTTGCATAAGGTGGCTAGCAGGTGTCTGTCTCTCCCACTTTAGTCGGATCAGATTCGATGAAAAGGGTCCTTATGAAGGGTAAATAGAAATTGGCATATCACGTTGTGGTTTTGGCATAGGTAAGAAACGTTCTTGCTAGAAACCTATAGCAGCCACGTAAAAAAACTTGCAACAACAATTAGAGGACGTCTAACTTGTTCTTGCAGCATATGCTGTGTGATGTGATGTGGCCAAAAGGATGTGATGAATGATGTATGTGATGTATGAGATTGATCATGTTCTTGTAATAGGAATCACGACTTGCATGTTGATGAGTATGACAACCGGCAGGAGCCATAGGAGTTGTCTTAATTTATTATATGACCTACGTGTCAAAGATAACGCCATGTAATTACTTTACTTTATTGCTAACCGTTAGCCATAGTAGTAGAAGTAACAGTTGGTGAGACAACTTCATGAAGGCACGATGATAGAGATGATCATGGTGTCATGCCGGTGACGATGATGATCATGACGCCCCAAAGATGGAGATCAAAAGGAGCAAAATGATATTGGCCATATCATGTCACTATTTGATTGCATGTGATGTTTATCATGTTTATACATCGTATTTGCTTAGAACGATGGTAGCTTAAATAAGATGATCCCTCACTAAAATTTCAAGAAAGTGTTCCCCCTAACTGTGCACTGTTGTGAAGGTTCGTTGTTTCGAAGCACCACGTGATGATCGGGTGTGATAGATTCTAACGTTCGAATACAATGGGTGTAAGCCAGATTTACACATGCAAAACACTTAGGTTGACTTGACGAGCCTAGCATGTACAGACATGGCCTCGGAACACGAGAGACCGAAAGGTCGAACATGAGTCATATAGTAGATATGATCAACATGGAGATGTTCACCGTTGATGACTAGTCCGTCTCACGTGATGATCGAACACGGCCTAGTCGATTCAGATCATGTATCACTTAGATGACTAGAGGGATCTCTGTCTGAGTGGGAGTTTATGAAATAATTTGATTAGATGAACTTAATTATCATGAACTTAGTCTAAATATCTTTACAGTATGTCTTGTAGATCAAATGGCCCACGCTAATGTTGCCCTCAACTTCAACGCGTTCCTAGAGAAAACCAAGCTGAAAGATGATGGTAGCAACTATACGGACTGCGTCCGTAACTTGAGGATCATCCTCATAGCTGCCAAGAAAGCATATGTCCTTGAAGCACCGCTAGGTGAAGCGCCCATTTTCCCAGCAACTCAAGACGTTATGAATGCCTGGCAGTCGCGTAGTGATGATTACTCCCTAGTTAAGTGCAGCATGCTTTACAACTTAGAGCCGGTGCTCCAAAAGTGTTTTGAGCAACACGGAGCATATGAGATGTTCCAAGAGCTGAAAATGGTTTTCCAAGCTCATGCCCGGGTCAAGAGATATGAAGTCTCCGAGAAGTTCTACAGTTGTAAGATGGAGGAGATAGTTCTGTCAGCGAGCACATACTCAAAATGCCTGGGTTGCACAACTGCTTGTCTCAGCTGGGAGTCAATCTCCCGGATGACGCGGTCGTTGACAGAATCCTTCAGTCGCTCCCACCTAGCTACAAGAGCTTTGTGATGAATTTCAATATGCAGGGGATGGAGAAAACCATTCCTGAGGTATATTCAATGCTGAAATCAGCGAAGGTGGAGATCAAAAAGGAACATCAAGTGTTGATGGTCAATAAAATCACTAGTTTCAAGAAAGGCAAGGGTAAGAAGAACTTCAACAAGGACGACAAGGGAGTTGCCGCGCCCGGTAAGCCAGTTGCCGGGAAGAAGCCAAAGCATGGACCCAAACCTGAGACTGAGTGCTTTTATTGCAAGGGAAATGGTCACTGGAAGCGGAACTGCCCCAAGAACTTAGCGGATAAGAAGGCCGGCAATACCAAAGGTATATATGATATACATGTTATTGATGTGTACCTTACCAGCACTCGCAGTAGCTCCTGGGTATTTGATACCAGTGCGGTTGCTCATATTTGTAACTCAAAACAGGAGCTGTGGAATAAGCGGAGACTGGCGAAGGATGAGGTGACGATGCGCGCTGGGAATGGTTCCAAGGTCGATGTGATCGCCGTCAGGACGCTACCTCTACATTTACCTACAGGATTAGTTTTAAACCTCAATAATTGTTATTTAGTGCCAGCTTTGAGCATGAACATTGTATCTGGATCTCGTTTAATGCGAGATGGCTACTCATTTAAATCTGAGAATAATGATTGTTCTATTTATATGAAAGATATGTTTTATGGTCATGCCCCGCTGGTCAATGGTTTATTCTTATTGAATCTCGAACATGATGTTACACATATTCATAGTGTGAATGCCAAAAGATGTAAGGTTGATAATGATAGACCCACATACTTGTGGCACTGCCGCCTTGGTCACACTGGTGTCAAACGCATGAAGAAACTCCATGCATATGGACTTTTGGAGTCTCTTGATTACGAATCATTTGACACGTGCGAACCATGCCTCATGGGCAAAATGACCAAGACTCCGTTCTTCAGAACAATGGAGCGAGCAACCAACTTATTGGAAATCATACATACTAATGTGTGCGGTCCAATGAGCGTTGAGGCTCGCGATAGTTATCGTTATGTTCTCACCCTCACTGATGACTTAAGTAGATATGGGTATGTCTACTTAATGAAACACAAGTCTGAGACCTTTGAAAAGTTCAAGGAATTTCAGAGTGAGGTAGAGAATCAACGTGACAGGAAAATAAAGTTCTTACGATCAGATCGTGGGGGAGAATATTTGAGTCACGAATTTCGCATGCACTTAAGGAAATGTGGAATTGTTTCACAACTCATGCCGCCTGGAACACCTCAGCATAATGGTGTGTCCGAACATCGTAATCGCACTCTATTGGATATGGTGCGATCTATGATGTCTCCTACCGATCTACCGCTATCATTTTGGGGTTATACTTTAGAGACTGACGCATTCACTTTAAATAGGGCTCCGTCGAAATCCCTTGAGACGACACCGTATGAATTATGGTTTGGGAAGAAACCTAAGCTGTCGTTTCTGAAAGTTTGGGGATGTGATGCTTATGTCAAGAAACTTCAACCTGAAAAGCTCGAACCCAAGTCGAAAAAATGCGTCTTCATAGGATACCCTAAGGAAAATGTTGGGTATACCTTCTACCTCAGATTCGAAGGCAAGATCTTCATTGCCAAGAATGGATCCTTTCTGGAGAAAGAGTTTCTCTCAAAAGAAGTAAGTGGGAGGAAACTTGATGAGGTATTGCCTCTTGAACCGGAGAGTAGCGTAGCTCAGGAAGGTGTTTCTGTGGTGCCTGCACCGACTAGAGAGGAAGTTAATGATGATGATCATGAAACTTTAGATCAAGTTTCTACTGAACTTCGTAGGTCCACAAGGACACATTTCGCACCAGAGTGGTACAGCAACCCTGTCCTGGAAATCATGTTGTTAGACAATGGTGAACCTTCGAACTATGAAGAAGCGATGGCGGGCCTGGATTCCAACAAATGGTTTGAAGCCATGAAATCCGAGATAGGATCCATGTATGAAAACGAAGTATGGACTTTGATAGACTTGCCCGATGATCGGCAAGCCATAGAGAATAAATGAATCTTTAAGAAGAAGACAGACGCGGATGGTAATGTGACCATCTATAAGGCTCGGCTTATCTCTAAGGGTTACCGACAAGTTCAAGGGGTTGACTACGATGAGACCTTCTCACCCGTAGCGAAGTTGAAGTCCGTCCGAATCATGTTAGCAATTGTCGCATTCTATGATTATGAGATATGGCAGATGGACGTCAAAATGGCATTCCTTAATGGTTTCCTTAAGGAAGAATTGTATATAATGCAACCGGAAGGTTTTGTCGATCCTAAGAATGCTGACAAGTTATGCAAGCTCCAGCGCTCAATCTATGGGCTGGTGCAAGCATCTCGGAGTTGGAACATTTGCTTTGATGAGAAGATCAAAGCGTTTGGGTTTACACAGACTTATGGAGAAGCCCGTGTTTACAAGAAAGTGAGTGGGAGCTCTGTAGCATTTCTCATATTATATGTGGATGACATACTATTGATGGGAAATGATATAGAATTCTTGGAAAGCATAAAGGCCTACTTGAATAAGTGTTTTTCAATGATGGGCCTTGGAGAAGATGCTTACATATTAGGCATCAAGATCTATAGAGATAGATCGAGACACCTCATTGGTCTTTCGCAAAGCACATACCTTGACAAAATATTGAAGAAGTTCAATATGGATCAGTCCAAGAAGGGGTTCTTGCCTGTATTGCAAGGTGTGAGATTGAGCACAACTCAATGCCCGACCTCGGCAGAAGATAGATAAAAGATGAGCTTCATCCCCTATGCCTCGGCCATAGGTTCTATTATGTATGCCATGCTGTGTACTAGACCTGATGTGAACCTTGCCGTAAGTTTCGTAGGAAGGTACCAAAGTAATCCCGGCAGGAACACTGGACAACGGTCAAGAATATCCTGAAGTACCTGAAAAGGACTAAGGATATGTTTCTCTTTTATGGAGGTGACGAAGAGCTCGTCGTAAAGGGTTACGTCGATGCTAGCTTCGACAATGATCTAGATGACTCCAAGTCATAAACCGGATACATGTATATTTTGAATGGTGGGGCAGTCAGCTGGTGCAGTTGCAAGCAAAGCGTCGTGGTGGGATCTACATGTGAAGCAGAGTACATGGCGGCCTCAGAGGCAGCACATGAAGCAATCTGGATGAAGGAGTTCATTACCGACCTAGGAGTTATTCCCGATGCGTCGGGCCCGATGACTCTCTTCTATGACAACACTGGAGCTATTGCCCTTGCCAAGGAGCCCAGGTTTCACAAAAAGACCAGGCATATCAAGCGTCGCTTCAACTCCATTCGTGAAAATGTTCAAAATGGAGACATAGATATTTGTAAAGTGCATACGGACCTGAATGTCGTAGATCCGTTGACTAAACCTCTTCCACGAGCAAGACATGATCAACACCAAAACTCTATGGGTGTTCGATTCATCACAATGTAACTAGATTATTGACTCTAGTGTAAGTGGGAGACTGTTTGAATATGCCCTAGAGGCAATAATAAAATGGTTATTATTATATTTCTTTATTCATGATAATTGTCTATTGTTCATGCTATAATTGTGTTATTCGGAAATCGTAATACATGTGTGAATACATAGACCACAACATTTCCCTAGTGAGCCTCTAGTTGACTAGCTCGTTGATCAATAGATGGTTACGGTTTCCTGACCATGGACATTGGATGTCGTTGATAATGGGATCACATCATTAGGAGAATGATGTGATGGACAAGACCCAATCCTAAGCATAGCACAAGATCGTGTAGTTCATCTGCTAAAGCTTTTCTAATGTCAAGTATCTTTTCCTTAGACCATGAGACTGTGCAGCTCCCGGATACTGTAGGAATGCTTTGGTGTGCCAAACGTCACAACGTAACTGGGTGGCTATAAAGGTGCACTACGGGTATCTCCGAAAGTGTCTGTTGGGTTGGCACGAATCGAGACTGGGATTTGTCGCTCCATATGACAGAGAGGTATCTCTGGGCCCACTCGGTAATGCATCATCATAATGAGCTCAATTTGTCTAAGCAGTTAGTCACGAGATCATGCATTACGGAATGAGTAAAGTGACTTGCCGGTAACGAGATTGAACGAGGTATTGGGATACCGACGATCGAATCTCGGGCAAGTAACGTACCGATTGACAAAGGGAATTGTATACGGGATTGATTGAATCCTCGACATCATGGTTCATTTGATGAGATCATCATGGAACATGTGGGAGCCAACATGGGTATCCAGATCCCGCTGTTGGTTATTGGCCAGTGAGATGTCTCGGTCATGTCTACATGGTTCCCGAACCCGTAGGGTCTACACACTTAAGGTTCGGTGACACTAGAGTTGTTATGGGAATTAGTATGCGGTTACCGAATGTTGTTCGGAGTCCCGGATGAGATCTCGGACGTCACGAGGAGTTCCGTAATGGTCCGGAGGTAAAGATTTATATATGGGAAGTCATTATACGGTCACCGAAAGTATTCGGGGGTTTGCCGGTATTGTACCGGGACCACCGAAGGGGTTCCGGGGGTCCACCGGGAGGGTCCACCTGCCCCGGAGGGCCCTATGGGCTGTATGTGGAAGGGAACCAGCCCCTAAGTGGGCTGGGCGCCATCCCCCTTAGGGCCCATGCGCCTAGGGTTGGAGGGGGGGCCCTAAAGGGGGCGCCCCCTTGGCTTGGGGGGCAAGCCCCCTCCCCTTGGCCGCCGCCCCCTCTAGATCTCATCTAGAGGGGCCGACCCCCTTCCCCCTTCGCCCTATAAATAGAGGGAAGGAGGGAGGGCAGCAGCACCTCATCCAAGGCGCAACCCTCCGCCTCTCCAACACCCCCTCCTCTGTTGAGCTTGGCGAAGCCCTGCCGGAGAACTGCGAGCTCCACCACCACGCCGTCATGCTGCCGGAGTTCTTCCCCAACTTCTCCTTCCCCCTCGCTGGATCAAGAAGGAGGAGACGTCCCCAGACTGTACGTGTGTTGAACGCGGAGGCGCCGTTGTTCGGCGCTTAGATCGGAATCAATCGCGATCTGAATCGCTGCGAGTACGACTCCTTCATCCGCATTCTTGTAACGTTTCTGTTTCGCGATCTTTAAGGGTATGAAGATACACTCCCCTCGCTCTCGTTGCTAGTCTTTCCATAGATTGATCTTGATGATGCGTAGAAAATTTTAATTTCTGCAACGATCCCCAACAACAACAACCTCCACAGCCAAGCCGTTGTCCAGGCGACACGAACCCTTACTCCTCCCGCATTTCCTGGTCATGAACCGAATGGAATGTACATCAACAGCTTCTCTCGCGTTGCCGGATGGCGAGTGGGTCTCGAAGTCAACGGCTGGGTACCCATATATTTCCACTACAACAACACGCCTCGACAGATCAAAGTAACCATTTGAATCCACCGGCATTCCAGCGTATGGAGAATCAAGCATCATGACTTCTTCAAGCGAGGTGTCTGTGCAGCAAACGACACGTCCACGAACACGAACACGGATGATGGTGGCCTGGACCGTTTCAGGAAGTAGCTCAAAGTTGATCAATTGTACGGTGCAAAGTTTGTTGAACCATTGCGTGCCGAAAGGACTAGACTCGAGCGATTAGTGCTCTCTCGTGTCACCCTTCACCTTGAGTCCAATCTCGAAAGAGACGGGGTCGACATAGATGATTGTGCGCGATGGGCCAGTGAGCAGCAAGAGTGGGTCCTGCAATGCAAACATAATAGTCATTGGGCGACTTAATTAGTAACTACTCCCTCCGTTCCGAAATATAAGTCTTTTTAGACATTTTAAATGAACTACAACATATGAATGTATGTAGACATATTTTAGAGTGTAGATTCACTCATTTTGCTTCGTATGTAGTCACCTATTGGAATCTCTAGAAAGTCTTATATTTTAGAACGGAGGGAGTATTTGTGATCGGGCCGTAGCAAATTGAATGCAATGTAAGCGATGGACGAGTAAAAGAGGAAGAGGAAAACATGTACATCTTGGGGGACGATCTGACAATTTTCACATGAATTGCCGAAGAGAAGGTTGGGGTTAGGGTCCATGCTGTCTCGGGCGGCAACATCGTCATACACCTCCAAGGGAAATGAGAGAAGGCCGCGCCGCAGCTTCGTGACTTTGATCGAGTAGATCTGTAGGGCGCTGAATACACCGGCCATTCGTGGGATGGGTTCTAATGTAAAAGTAGCTGCATGCACCAAACAAGCAAAATGCACGTTAGATACCTAAATCTTGATCTGATCAGGTATTGTAACAAATGCTTCTATTCCAATCAAGGCCTTGAATCATCTTATTGACTGGTTGATGGGTTTCTAGTTGTTCCATGGAGGGAGAATAAGGAAGAATATCACATGAAAACCAACATTCGATATTTTCCGTGAAAACCACATTTGAAAGTTAAAAAAAATCTGAAAAAAATACAGGATGTTAACAAGGTCATATTTTATTGCCATGCGAAATTCTAAATTACCGGTCCATATTTTTCTAAGAGTTTTTCAATACTTCAAAACATCTTTTTTTTTTGTGGTTTTCACTGGTTTCACCAAATGTTGATTTCCACGTGATATTCTCTGGGAGAATAAATATTTGATTCAGCGGGCTGTAAATAGTTATACAATGTGATGTGTGGTTATACAATACAATCCGAAAGATGAAAAGCACAGATGATAGAAATAGTATACTGACTCCCGTCTTGCAAGTCATCACCTCCAACTCCATATCTGTGAATGATTTCCACCCGGCCGTCCTCCTCGATCTCCGATGGACTCCTCCGATGAGGTCTCCTCCATCTAGGTTCTCCCCTCATCCGTCTCCTCCTTTCGCTCCTCTATGTCTATATCCAGATCCGCCGTGGTTTATCCGCTGATCCTGCTGGACGAACCGTACGTGCTCCATACGTCGGTGCTTCTCGCAGGCATCCAGGTCGCCATCCTCTTCTATCTCGCTCGTTGCCACAGTGTCGAGGAGCTAGGGATCCTTTTGAACAGATTTTTTTTAAATCATTAGGAGAAAAACCAAACCCGAAAGAAAAAGGATAAAACCCGAAAAAGCAAAAGAAAAAGAAGAGAGCAACTAGTTGACGAGCGCTCCTTCGGGAGCCTCACAACGATCAACGCCACTTGACGCACTCTCAGCCGCCCGCCACGTGTCACGCTCTCGGCGCTCCTTTCGGTTTTTTTATTTTTCGCACGTGTTTTCGGCCTTTTAAACGGTTTTTTCGATGTTTCGGTTTTCTACCGGTCTTCCTTAGCTTTTGGATAAAAAAATCGATTTTTTTGCGCAAAAAAACACATTTTCTTTTTATTTCTTTCGCGAGAGTCACGGCTTTGCTTCAGCGAGAGATACGGTTTTGCTTACGCGAGAGTCACGGCCGTGCCTCTCGCAAACGAAAAAAAACGTGTTTTCTGTTTTTTCCTTCGGCGAGAGGCGCGGTTTTGCTTTCGTGAGAGTCACGGTTGTGATTTCACGAGAGTGACGGCCGTGCCTCTCGGAAACAGAAAAAAACGTGTGTTCTATTTGTTTTCCTTCCGTGAGAAGTATGGTTTTGCTTTCACGAGAGGCACGGTTATACTTTTGCGAGAGGCACGGCCGTGCCTATCGGAAACGGAAAAAAACATGTTTTTTTGTTTTTCTTTTCCTTTCACGAGAAGCACGGTTTTGCTTCCACGAGAGGCATGGTTGTGCTTTCACGAGAGGCACGGCTGTGCCTCCTCGAAAAAGGGAAAACGCGCATCTTTTTTTTTTCCTTTCGCGAGAGGCACAGTTGTGATTTTCCGAGAGGCACGGGCGTGCCTCCGGAAAGGGAAAAACCCATGCTCCCAATTCAGTTTTTTTGTCTAGTTTTTTCATGAAAAAAAGTTTGTTAAAACCTATGAACATGGGATCTATTTTTGAAGATCTCAGCGTGAGGAATACAATAGTGAAAACAGTTCGAGATTTGGACGCACGGTTTAAGATATAAGACGTTTTGAATAAACAAATCTACAAAAAAAACTCGTGATTTCGGAAAAAGGAAAAAGAAAGAAATAAAAATACGATAAAGAGAAGGAGCAGTGAACCTACTGGGCCGGCCCAACTCGCCTGGCCTGCGGGCGTGGCCTCGACTATTTGACGCCAACGGTCTGAGACGAGGTGTCGGAACTCTTGTCCGACGCGAAGGATCCGGAAGCGATTCCCTCCTGTTGGTACGATATACGGAGGCAAACCCTAGTCCAGATCGATTTGTACTTCTTCCCTATAGAAGTTCATGATTGTAATGCCCGCGCCGGCGAAAAAATAGCCAGTTTCTGTGATTATCTCCTGGAAAGATGCATCGAGGAGTTTCACTATGAGGGAAAAAGATTATATAAGATCAGGTCTCATAGTTAGCAGGTGAGACCTGTCCTGATGGATGACACGTGGCATTCACAAATCACAAAGCATCTAATCTCTCTTCCCCCTGATTTTAAGTGGGGAGTGGGGGGTGCTTTGTGATTTGTGAATGCCACGTGTCATCCATCACGATGGGTCTCACGTGAGACCTGGTCTCATAGAATTCTTTTCCCACTATGAGTAGGCTAAGGTCTCCTGTGTGTTTGATTTTTTTGCAGACCAATTGATCGATTCGATCGAGTTTGGGCCCGATGATGAGTAGCAGCAAGAGGATGATGGCCGACGTATCCGGCGGCGGTTGGCTCCCGAACGAGATGATCATGGAGGTGCTGCTGCGGCTCCCCGCCAGATCCCTCCTCCGCTTCCGCGCCGTCTGCCGCTCCTGGGCGGCGCTCTTCTCCACGGAACAGTTCTGCAGCCTCCACATGGCGACCCCCAAGGCAGTGCCGCCCAAGCTGCTCTTCGTCTCGCCCGCTGCAACACCCGACTCCTCAACGGAGGTGTGCTCAGTCTCCCTGTCAGCAGGCCCCGAAGATGACCTCAAGCTCTTCACCCTCGACTCTGCCTGCGGCGACTCGATGCAGCTGCTCATGCCGGCACCCTGCCATGGCCTCAACCTTCTGTTCGATGCCGTCACGCCGGCTTACTACATCTGCAACGCGGCCACACGAGCGGTCACACGTCTGCCACCTTTCCCTCGCGGGTTCAGGCATGCATCTGCCGGGCTTGGGTTTGATGCCCGGACAAGAAGGTACAAGGTGGTCAGGCTAATCGGAGGGACACACGATGACATTGAGTCCATCTGGTGTGAGGTGTACACACATGGAGGCGACGCAGGTGGTGGTTCTCCGATGGATAGCTGGAGGCCCCCCCCCCGCTGGCGGAGGAGTGCCCCTTGGATTGCGCAGGTTCGCAGGTGCTGCTGTTAGTGATGCACAATTTCACAATCTACCGCCTGTGTTTGCAAATGGATCCCTGCACTGGTCGCTCCACCCTCTCTCCTCCAAAAGGCCAAGGGCTGCTGTGATATCATTTTCACTCACGGACGAAATATTCAGTTTCATCAGACCACCACCGTTCTGGACATCGCCCGCACCCTTATTGGCATCAGATCCAGAGAGCATCCCCTATCGCAACGCGGAATTAGAAGGGCATCTTGTGCAGATGGATGACCAACTATGTATGTGTCACAGGCTTAACACTCTCTTACATAGATCCAAGCTTAGATACAAGTGGATACAGAAATCTCAGACAGCAAGAAGGAGGATTCGAGAGGAGAGCCTGGAGGTGGGAGAGGGGATCCGCCACAGGCGGCCGAGTCTAGGGTTCTGATCTTTCTCGATGCCTCCACACTCTCTGTTGCGAGCTACATATACACCCACTCACTTAGTCCAGGTCGGCCTAGTGTAGCATGAGTTGGCCTGGGCCAGCCTTCTGGGCCGACTGGGCTCCACTTGAGTCTTCTGGGCTTCGGGTTCTTCACCTGTTTTCATGACATTTCCCCGCCGTTTACGTTTGGCTTGTCCCCAAGCAAAGCTCGAGGGAAGCGCGTCCAAAGCGGCACCAGGTCTTCCCAAGTTGCCAGAGATGTGGGGAAACCGGACCAGTGAATCTTCCCTTGTTCCACTTGGCGATGCCCCCTTCTGACCTGCCTCTTCTCCAGAATTGCAAGCGGAACTTGGAGAGGCAACAGGTCTTCATCGAGCACCGGCAGTTCCGGCATGACTGGAGTCGATGGAGGCAGCCCCGAACGAAGTTGCGATACATGAATCACCGGGTGGATCTTGGCGTGATCTGGTAAGTCCAGTTCATAGGCCACCTCTCCCACCCGACGCAGCACCTGAAAGGGACCAAAGAACCGAAAGGCCAATTTGTGATTAGCTCTGGACGCAACCGACGATTGCACATAGGGCTGGAGCTTCAGGTACACCCAGTCGCCGACAACGAAGACTCGATCCGAACGCTTCTTGTCAGCTTGTTCTTTCATATATTGGCGAGCCCTATTGAGATGTTGGCGAAGCAGCGAGACCATATTGGCACGATCCCGAGTCCAAGCGGCCAGATCAGTCACCGCCTCGTCTGCCACATTGTGAATGCCGAAGAACTGAGGTTTGTGACCATAGAGCACCTCAAAGGGAGTAGTCTTGAGCGTGGAGTGGTAAGAGGTATTGTACCAAAATTCTGCCAGAGAGAGCCACTCTTTCCAACGCTTTGGACAGTTATGCACAAAACACCTGAGGTAGATCTCCATGCATTGATTGACCCTTTCCAACGTCCCATCTGTCTGCGGGTGCCTTGCTGAGGAGATGTTCAGTGTAGTGTGAGACAAACGGCACAACTCTTTCCAGATTTTACTTGTGAAAATTCTATCATGATCTGACACCAGAGCATCCGGGGGTCCATGGAGCTTAAAGACATAGTCCATATATGCCTTGGCCACGTGTAGCACCGTGAAGGGGTGTTTGAGTGGTATGAAATGAGCATACCTAGTCAATTTGTCCACAACCACCAGAATAACATCATAGCCATGTGATTTGGGGAGTCCTTCGACAAAGTCCAGAGTCACCATTTGCCAAGCTTGCTTAGGAACAGGCAGCGGTTGGAGGAGTCCAGGGTAGCGGACATGTTCTGGTTTTGCTTGTTTGCAGAACGTGCATTGGTTCACAAACTCTTTGACTGTTTGCTTCAACTTTGGCCAAGCAAAGAGCTTCACAAGTCGATTGTAGGTAGCTTGGACTCCGGAGTGGCCACCCAATGCACTGGCATGGAATTCTTGCAAGAGCATTTGTTGGACCGTAGTGTTGTGTCCAATCCAAACTCGCCCTTTGTATCTGATCAACCCATCTTGGATGGAGAATGGATGCTCGAGAGGGGCCTGCTCAACTGCGGCTGCCAACAGCCGAGTACATTGTGGGTCATTGTGGTATCCTTCTTTCACTGCATGTAGCCACGTTGGCACACACACAGTTAAAGCCAGAGCTTGATCTGAATGATTCCCTCGGCGTGACAGGGCGTCCGCTGCATGATTGGTAGCACCTTTCCGATACTCAATGGTGTATTGGAGACCCAGGAGTTTTGTTAAGGCTTTATGTTGCCAAGGGGTAGTGAGGCGCTGCTCATCCAAGCACGACAAGCTCCTGTGGTCAGTGCGGATGGTGAAAGCCGACAAGAGCAAGTACGGCCTCCAGCGGTCGATTGCCATTAGAATGGCCAAGCATTCTTTCTCATAGGTGGATAGAGTTTGCAATTTGGGGCCTAGTGCTTTGCTGAGGAAGGCGATAGGGTGCTGCTCCTATATGAGCACAGCTCCGATCCCACAATCTGATGCATCCGTCTCTAGAATAAACAGCTTTGAAAAATCTGGAAGATCCAAGACCGGGGCTGTGGTCAGTCCTGTTTTGAGTGCAAGAAAAGCCTCTTCATGCAACGATGTCCAGACGAAGACAATGTTCTTCTTCAGCAAATCAGTCAGCGGTCTGCTAATGACGCCATAGTTGCAGACGAACTTCCGGTAATAACCAGCTAAACCCAAGAATTTCCTCACTTCCTTGGCTGTGCCTGGCCTTGGCCAATCACGGACCTTGTCCACCGTGTTGGGGTCCGTGCGCACTCCTTCCGCACTAACCACATGACCGAGATACTTTAGTTGCGGGCGACAGAAAGTACATTTGCTCAGCTTCACCTTCAGCGAGTACTACTACAACCTTTGAAATACCGATCGGAGCAACAGTAGATGCCCTTCCAAAGTGCGGCTATAAATGAGTATGTCGTCAATAAAGACGAGCACTCCTTTGCGTAGCAGAGGACCCAACACAATGTGCATGCCATTCTGGAATGTGGAAGGCCCCCCTGTGACTCCGTTGGGCATAACTTTAAACTCCGTTGGATCCATATGTTTCATGCTATGGTTAGGTTTACCTTAATACTTTTGATGTATTTGCGGATGCTTGCAATGAGGTTAATCATAAGTGGGATGCTTGTCCAAGTAAGGGCGACACCCAAGCACCGGTCCACCCACATACCAAATTATCAAAGTACCAAACGCGAATCATATGAACGTGATGTAAACTAGCTTGACGATATTCCCATGTGTCCTCGGGAGCGCTTTACATCTTATAAGAGTTTGTCCAGGCTTGTCCTTTGCTACAAAAAGGATTGGGCCACCTTGCTGCACCTTATTTACTTTTGTTACTTGTTGCTCGTTACAAATTATCTTATCACAAAACTATCTATTACCACTTATTTCAGTACTTGCAGAGAATACCTTGCTGGAAACCGCTTATCATTTCCTTCTGCTCCTCGTTGGGTTCGACACTCTTACTTATCGAAAGGACTATGATAGATCCCCTATATTTGTGGGTCATCAAGACTCTCTTCTGGCGCCGTTGTCGGGGAGTGAAGCGCCTTTGGTAGGTGGAATTTGGTAAGAAAAAATTTATATAGTGTGCTGAAATTTACTGTCACTTATTACTATGGAAGGTAATCCTCTGAGGGGCTTGTTCGGGGTATCTTCACCCCGACCAGTAGAGCAAAGAGTTGCTCCCCAACCTACTAAACCTACTGAAAATGAAAATGCTTTCTTTGAAGTTCCTTTGGGTATGATAGAAAAACTTCTAGCTAATCCTTTTCTAAGAGATGGAACAAAACATCCTGATGAACATCTAATATATGTGGATCAAGTTTGTGGATTATTTAAGCTTGCAGGTGTACCCGGAGATGTTGTTAAGAAGAAGGTCTTCCCCTTATCTTTGAGGGGAGATGCATCGACATGGTATAGGCTATGTGATGGTATGAGGTCTTGGAATTACAAACGATTGAAATTGGAATTTCATCAGAAGTTTTATCCTATGCATCTTGTTCATCGTGATCGCAATTATATATATAATTTTTGGCCTCGCGAAGGATAAAGCATCGCTCAAGCTTGGGGGAGGCTTAAGTTAATGTTATATTCATGCCCCAATCATGAGCTCTAAAGAGAAATGATTATTCAAAATTTTTATGCTCGGCTTTCTGGTAACAATCGCACCATGCTTGATACTTCTTGTGCTGGCTCTTTTATGATGAAGACTATTGAATTCAAATAGGATTTATTGGAAAGAATTAAACGCAACTCCGAAGATTGGGACCTTGACAATGGAAGGAGTCCGGTATGACACCTAGTTTTGATTGTGTTAAGTCTTTTATGGATACCGATATTTTTCGTAAATTTAGCACTAAATATGGACTTGACTCTGAGATAGTAGCTTCTTTCTATGAATCTTTTGCTACTTATGTTGATCTCCCTTGTTAACAAGACTTGATCAACCTTGTTAGTGGATTCTTTTTTATGATCATGAGATGGATGAAACTAGAAGCACAAACTTCTGTACCCACTCTATATTTTCTGTTATTTATATTAAATAAAGTAAAAATAATATTTTTTTTGTCTGTTATCTGATTATCCGTGCAATATAAAAATAACCTGAAAATAAAAGTCCTGAGAATGACATGCCAATTTAATATGATTTTTTCAGGAATATTTGAGGATTTACTATGCAAAATTACCGCAGGAGGAGCTGCCACCTGGCCACGAGGGTGGTGGGCGCCCCCCCCCTATAGGGCGCGCCCCCTGCCTCGTGGGCCCATGGTGGCCCTCTTCCACTTATCCCAGCACCCATCTTCTTCCTCTATCTCACACAAACCCGAAAAACCAACTCAAGCACAAGTTCCAGCCACTTTTGTTGTGATTTTCGATCTCCTTTCTCAAAGCATCTCTCGCAAAACTGCTTGGGGAGATTGTTCCTTGGTATGTGGCTCCTCCATTGGTCCAATTAGTTTTTGTTCTAGTGCTTTATTCATTGTAAATTTGTGCTGCATAGGTGACCATGTTCTTGAGCTTGCATGTCAAATTTATATGGTTCCAAGCAGTTCTAATGCTTGATATAAGCTCTAGGCACTTGTAGGAGTTGTTGCTATCAATATTATTGAGTTTGATTCACTTTTATTTTGAAGTTACTAAAAATTTCAGAATTTTTCAGAAAATGATGAGGAGATTATTGAGGGGCTCATCGAGCCAAATCTCGAAGGAAAAGGCACCGAAGCCTAAGTATAATTTGCCGCGCACCGCGGAGATTCGGGCGTGTGAATGGCCTTCTGATGATTTCTTAAGAGCAGCCGGTATCTATGAAGATTTTCATGAATTGGCTCACAATGCAGGACTCACCGCTTTCCTCCACGACCAATGCGATCAGTATCTCTTACTCACAAATACCTTTGCAAAAATTTTATTTTCATCCTAGGAACTCACCACCTACGGTGGAATTTCATTTATATGATGAGCCTAAGGAGATGTCACTTTTTGATTTCTATCGTATTTGTTTAGTCCCTTTTGAGGGCAAGACAGAAGAACCACACCATGATGATGTGGAGGGATTTATTAATAATATCACTGTAGGAGAAACCAAGAAGGTTTCTGATGCACGAATCACTAGCATACATTTTCCTGTTTTACGTTACTTTGCATTATTTGCTAGTCGTTGTTTAATTGGACGCGGAAACAGTGGAAACCTTAGTATCCCTGATTTAATTATTCTACTCCAAGGTTTATAAAGTGATAACACTTTTAGTTTGGGCGGTATTATTGCCAGACAGTTAAATATGAACCGTACTAAGGGCCCCATCTTTGGAGGCATTTATGCTACACGCCTGGCCGCACATTTTAACATACCTATTAGGCATGCTGAGAAGGAAGAAAAAGTGTTACCCCGTGTTTATCTAGATCATAAAAGTATGGTAGCACATGATTTTATTGTTAAGAATAGGGCAGGGGAGCTTAAATATCAATTGTTCTTTTAATAAACATCATCCTGAGACTATTACCTTGCCTGCTCCTTCTTTGTTTGATTTGACTGCAGGCACGTACCTTGTTCCGTTGGCAGCTATTCACGCCTACCGAAACCCTACACCAGCTGAGGAGCCAGAACCAGAACCATAATTTGATCCTTCACGACAGTCTAACTATCAGTGGGATCCGGAGATGATTGCCAGCCAGTGGCAATCGGAGCCTTCTTCTTCCTCATCACAGTACGACCCCAACAACTATTATTATGGATATCCGCCAGGCCAGTGGTGGCCATAGACCAACTTAGGCCAAAAGCCTAAGCTTGGGGGAGTACGTATTTCTCACCGACATTACATTTATATTCACACACACTCATTGCTAGATGTCGGTGCTCATACTTTTTCACTGTAATATCCATGCTAGTTTATTTTCTTTTTTCTGCTTTCTTCTTGTGTGCTTGTTAAACCTTAAGAAAAACGAAAAAATAGTAATAGTTTATTTTTCTGCTGTAGCAGTAATAATTAAAAAGAAAACCCAAAAATATTTCATGTTCTTCTTTTGCTTGTTGGGAGCTTTCCCGTGTAAATAGTTTTTATTTCTTTTCTTTTCTTTGGGGGTCAGTAGGAGAAGACCATAATTAAATTGTTGAAGTGGCTCTTATATGCATTATTGTTGAATTAACCAAAGAGCCCATATTGCCTTGTCTTCTCTTGTTTATTGAATGCTCGCAGATTCCAGCTTAGTCCAATGCACGTGCACTCTTATTATTATTCACACCGTTTGATCGTCCAAGTGAAAGGCAATTATGATGATATATGATGGACTGACTGAGATGAGAAAAGCTGGTATGAACTTGACCTGTTTTGTTTTTGTAAATATGATGAGTCCCGCGTTCTTGATTCAGCTTATTATGAATAAACATGTTTGCAATGACAATTAGAGATCGTAGTTGCTTGTGCCATGCTTGATTAGCTATGAGTTATAATGATTTACCCTGTGTGCCAACATGCTATTAAGATGGTTATGATGTGGTATGATGGGGTAGTATCCTCCTTTGAATGATTTAAGTGACTTGACTTGGCACATGTTCACGCATGTAGTTGAAACAAATCAACATAGCCTTCATGATATTTATGTTCATGGTGGATTATATCCTACTCATGCTTGCATCCAATGTTTATTAATTTTAATGCATGTACATGGCTATTGTCGCTCTCTAGTTGGTCGCTTCCCAGTCTTTTGCTAGCCTTCACTTGTACTAAGTGGGAATACTGCTTGTGCCTCCAATCCCTTAAACCCCAAAGTTATTCCAGATGAGTCCACTATACCTTCCTATATGCGGTATCTACCTGCCGTTCCAAGTAAATTTGTATGTGCCAAACTCTAAACCTTCAAATAAACATTCTGTTTTGTATGCTCGAATAGCTCATGTATCAACCAAGGCTGTCCTTATCTTCCGTGTTAGGCGGGTTATTCTCAAGAGGAGTGGACTACGCTCCTCACTCACGAGAAAATGGCTGGTCACCGGGATGCCCAGTCCCATGCTTTATGCAAACCAAATCAAAATTAATTGCAAACAAACTCCCCCTGGGACCTGATGTATGTTGGAGGCACTCGTTGTTTCGAGCAAGCCATGGATTGATGTTTGTTGGTGGAGGGGGAGTATAAACTTTACCACTCTGTTTGGGAACCGCCTATAATGTGTTTAGCATGGAAGATATCGTCATCTCTTAGTTGTTACGTTGACAATAAAAGTATACCGCTCAAAATACAATTTATCTCTATTTCAAAACCGAGCTCTGGCACCTCTACAAATCCCTGCTTCCCTCTGCGAAGGGCCTATCCATTTACTTTTATGTTGAGTCATCACCCTCTTATTAAAAAGCACTAGCTGGAGAGCACAGCTGTCATTTGCATTCATTACTATTAATTTATGTTGGGTATGACTATGATTGGATCTCTTTTACCATGAATTACAATGTCTAGTCAGTCCTTGATCTTTAAAGGTGCTCTGCATTTATGTTTTGCGGTCTCAGAAAGGGCTAGCGAGATACCATCTTGTTATATCATATTATGATTGTTTTGAGAAAGTGTTGTCATCCGAGATTTATTATTTTAACTTGCTAGTTGATTATGCTATTGATATGAGTGATTATGAGACCTTAGAATTATTGCAAATGTGGTTAGTTATGATCTATGCTGAAAACTTGAATGCTGGCTTGACATAGTTACAACAACAAGAGCAAACAGAGTTTGTAAAAGTTTTTCTTTCTTTCTTTCAGTTTGTCAACTGAATTGCTTGAGGACAAGCAAGGGTTTAAGCTTGGGGGAGTTGATACGTCTCCGTTGTGTCTACTTTTCCAAACACTTTTGCCCTTGTTTTGGACTCTAACTTGTATGATTTGAATGGAACTAACCCGGACTGACGCTGTTTCAGCAGAATTGCCATGATGTTGTTTTATGTGCAGAAAACAAATATTCTCGGAAGGACCCGAAACTCCACGGGAGGTCTTAGAAAAAAACAATAAAAAATCCTCGCCAAATATGAAGACCAAGGGGGCCACACCCTTCTCACGAGGGTGGGGGCGCCCCCCCCTAGGGCGCGCCCCCTACCTCATGGGCCCCCTGTTGCGTCTCCGACTCCAACTCCACCTCCATATATTGAGTTTCGATGAGAAAAAAATGAGAGAGAAGAAATCATCGCGTTTTACGATATGGAGCCGCCGCCAAGCCCTAAAACCTCTCGGGAGGGCTGATCTGGAGTCCGTTCGGGGCTCCGGAGAGGGGGGTTCGTCGCCATCATCATCATCAACCATCCTCCATCACCAATTTCATGATGCTCACCGCCGTGCGTGAGTAATTCCATAGTAGGCTTGCTAGACGGTGATGGGTTGGATGAGATTTATCATGTAATCGAGTTAGTTTTGTTAGGGTTTGATCCCTAGTATCCACTATGTTCTGAGATTGATGTTGCTATGACTTTGCTATGCTTAATGCTTGTCACTAGGGCCCGAGTGCCATGATTTCAGATCTGAACCTATTATGTTTTCATCAATATATGAGAGTTCTAGATCCTATCTTGCAAGTCTATAGTCACCTACTATGTGTTATGATCCGGCAACCCCGAAGTGACAATAATCGGGACCACTCCCGGTGATGACCGTGGTTTAAGGAGTTCATGTATTCACTATGTGCTAATGCTTTGTTCCGGTTCTCTATTAAAAGGAGGCCTTAATATCCCTAAGTTTCCAATAGGACCCCGCTGCCACGGGAGGGTAGGACAAAAGATGTCATGCAAGTTCTTTTCCATAAGCACGTACGACTATATACGGAATACATGCCTACATTACATTGACGAATTGGAGCTAGTTCTGTGTCACCCTATGTTATGACTGTTACATGATGAACCACATCCGGCATAATTATCCATCATTGATCCGGTGCCTACGAGTTTTCCATATACTGGTTTACGCTTATTTACTTTTCCGCTGCTACTGTTACAATCACTACAAAATACCAAAAACATTACTTTTGTTGTCTTTACTTTTGTTGTCGTTACCACTACTATCATATTACTTTGCTACTAAACACTTTGCTGTAGATACTAAGTTTCCAGGTGTGGTTAAATTGACAACTTAGCTGCTAATACTTGAGAATATTCTTTGGCTCCCCTTGTGTCGAATCAATAAATTTGGGTAGAATACTCTACCCTCGAAAGCTGTTGCGATCCCCTATACCTGTGGGTTATCAGACACGTATTTTGGTCGGTAAAAATTCATTATATAATCTCCCGGGGGTTTTGACTCCTGTATCACGCAAAAATCTCCTGTTTGTGTTTCGAGCTGTTGCTGCTGCAGATTAGAGCAGGACGTCTTCGCAAGAGTCAGTCGGGGAGAGCCGAGTGTCTCATCCAGCACCAAGATCAACGACAAACAATCATGTTGACCCCTTTGGGCCAGCAACGGAGGAAGAGATGGAGGCTGATTTGAAGAGGATAGATGCCATGGAAGAGGAGCAAGAAGTCACTTCCCGCCTCCAAGCTGGATTCGCAATGGGAGAATTGCAGAGCTCAGCTATTCCAAACTCGGTTATCCCTTCCAATATTAGATTTCTTTCTTATGAGAATATGAAAAAGAGTGTCACTGGTTCTCCCGCAGCTATGCAGCACCCTTGGGTGCAGGGAGCTTTGGCTATTACAGGAAAAATCCGAAAGGAAATAATGGACCTCAAGCAGCAAGTCAACAAGCTTGAGGAGGAGAATCACATCTTGAGGGGCATCATCGCCAAGAACATCACATCACCATCCCCGAAAAGAGAGACATAATCACATGGGTATGGGCACTCCACTTGGCAACTGCCAAGCTTGGGGGAGTGCCCCGGTATCGTATCACCATCAGTTTTATCTTTACCATTTTTTTTCTTAGTTCGATCCTTTTGGTAATATCTTGATCTAGTAGAATAAAAGTTCTTAGTATGATCTAGTTGTGAGTTTTGCTTTATTATCCTTCTATGTAATCGAGTCCGTGAGCTATATAATAAAGATTAGTGTTGAGTCAAGGGCTTGATTATTTTGCCATGATCCTAAGGGAATAAAAGAAAAGATAAATAAATAAAAAGAAACAAAGAGATCATATGAGTCTTATGGAGAGTAATGAGCTCACATAGAAAGAGTATGATGAATAAAAGTTGTTGAGAGTTGACAAACACAGTTTTGGTCATCATTGCAATTAATAGGAAGTAATAAAGAAATAGAGGTCTTCACATATAAATATACTATCTTGGACATCTTTTATGATTGTGAGCACTCATTAAAATATGACATGCTAAAGAGTTGATATTGGACAAGGAAGACAACGTAATGGGTTATGTTTTCTTACATCTGAGATAAATTATATTGTCTTGGATCTTACAACATGATGAGCTTGCCTTTCCCCCTCATGCTAGCCAAATTCATTGCACCAAGTAGAGATACTACTTGTGCTTCCAAATACCCTTAAACCAGTCTTGCCATAAGAGTCCACCATATCTACCTATGGATTGAGTAAGATCCGTCAAGTAAGTTATCATCGGTGCAAGCAATAAAAATTGCTCTCTAAATATGTATGATTGATTGGTGTGGAGGAAATAAGCTTTATACGAGCGTGTGATATGGAAGTAGTAAAAGCGACAGACTGCATAATAAAGGTCCATATCACAAGTGGCAATATTAAGTGATGTTCTTTCGCATTAAGATTGTGTGCATCCAACCATAAAAGCGCATGACAACCTCTGCTTCCGTCTACAAAGGGCCTATCTTTTACTTTTATCTTCTAGATTGCATAAGAGTCATGGTGATCTTCACCCTTCCTTTTTACATTTTATCCTTTGGCAAGCACAATATGTTGGAAAGATCCTGGTATATATGGCCAATTGGAAGTGAGTTTTCATGAACTATTACTGTTGACATTACCCTTGAAGTAAAACGTTGGGAGGCAAAACTATAAGCCCCTATCTATCTCTATGTCTGGGTAAAACTCCATACCCATAAGTATTGCGTGACTGTCAGCAATTGTGAAAGATTATATGATAGTTGAGTATGTGGACTTGCTGAAAAGCTCTTATACATTGACTCTTTCCTATGTTATGATAAATTGCAATTACTTCAATGACTGAGATTGTAGTTTGTTAGTTTTCAATGAAGTTTACGATTCATACTTGATATTGTGATTGAATTATTACTCTAGCATTAGAGACCATATGACAAGAATTATATAAGTTGTTGTTCTAAGAATGATCATGATGCCCTCATGTCCGTATTTTATTTTTATCAACACCTCTATCTCTAAACATGTGGACATATTTTTCGATTTCGGCTTTTCGCTTGAGGACAAGCGAGGTCTAAGCTTGGGGGAGTTGATATGTCCATTTTGCATCATGCTTTTATATCGATATATATTGCATTATGGGTTGTTATTACACATTATGTCACAATACTTATGCCTATTCTCTCTTATTTTACAAGATTTACATAAAGAGGGAGAATGCCGGTAGCTGGGATTCTGGGCTGGAAAAGGAGCAAATATTAGAGACCTATTCTGCACAGCTCCAAAATTCCTAAAACTTCACGGAAGATGTTTTCCAAATATATAAAAAATACTAAGAGCAAGAACCTCACCAGGGGGGCCACACCCTGCCCACGAGGGTCGGGGCGCGCCCTACCCCCTGGGCGCGCCCCCCTACCTCGTGGGCCCCCTGGTGGCCCTCCGGTGGCCATCTTCTGCTATATGGAGTCTTTCGATGGGAAAAATCATAAGCCATCTTCTCGGACAAAACTCCGCCGCCACGAGGCGGAATCAATCTAGGGCTCTTGCAGAGCTGTTCTGCCAGGGAAACTTCCCTCCTGGAGGGGGAAATCATCGCCATCGTCATCACCAACGCTCCTCTCATCGGGAGAGGGCAATCTCCATCAACATCTTCATTAGCACCATCTCATCTCAAAAGCCTAGTTCATCTCTTGTATCCAATTCTTGTCTCCAAGTCCGGGATTGGTGCTAGTAGGTTGCTAGTAGTGTTAATTACTCCTTGTAGTTGATGCTAGTTGGTTTATTTGGTGGAAGATTATATGTTCAGATCCTATATGCACATCAATACCCCTCTGATTATGAACATGTTTATGCTTTGTGAGCAGTTACTTTTGTTCCGGAGGACATGAGAGTAGTCTTGCTACTATTAGTCATGTGAATTTGGTATTTGTCGGGGAGATACCCCGTGGTGTAAACCGGCCGGAAGTTAACCCGACCGGACTTGGCGGTTTATCTGAAGACCCCGCTAACACTTGGCGAGTTACTGGTGACCCGCCCTGACCTGACGGTTTACAAGCAACACACCTGGTCATTATGACTCACTGGTGATCCAGTGTGCGGGACAGACGGATGACAAGGCCCAAGGCCCAGAAGGCCGGTTGACGCTTAATGGTGGGCCGGTTTAAGAGGAAAGGCATGAGGAACGTTTATCTTACAAGGAGTTAAGACCAGGACTGTATCCGGTTTGTATTAGAGATAGACTAGTCCTAATCCTAATAGGACTCCACATGTAAACCGCCCCTTCAACATATATAAGGAGGGGCAGGGCTCCCCAAAAGGGGACAAGATTCACAAGTTCCACAAGTTGGACAAGTTAGGTTTAGACAATAGCTCTCAAGATAGAGCACTCTTGTAACCGTGATCATCATCATCAATATCAATGAAGCAGGACGTAGGCTTTTACCTCCACCGTGAGGGGCCGAACCTAGGTAAAACCTCGCGTCTGTCATCCCGCTCAACCCCTCTCAAGCTACCACATAGATGCGTTGGCCTCGCGACTAAGTCCTGACACTAAGGACATCTGCCGTGACAATTCCACGACAGTTGGCGCCCACCGTGGGGCTTGCGCACGGTGGTGTTGAGTTCTTGGAGGGATCTCTCCTAGGGATCGAGGGGCTCACAATTTTTCGGATGAATAAAAGCTGGTTTGAACGGATTTGCATCAGTGTCAAATTTGACAGTTCAGATTTGAAGTTTTGTGAGATTCAAGGTTCAAAGGAATTAGGGTTGGTTTGTCTTCCGCCCTTGCACGTGATCTGTCCGCCGTCATTTCAGTACGCCGAATCCGAGACAAGGTTTACTATACGAGCAATGTATTTACGGTGCTTTGACTCCGAGGTCAACCGAAGATCTATCTTTGCTGCTACGTCGCCCTGTAAAAGTTTCTACCTGCCGAGATCAAATTTGAAGATTCTGCTGCTTGTCCGAGACTCCGATTACTAGCTGTACAAATCACTGCAGCCTGTTTTGCCAATTGAAGGCGTCAGCTGATTTTTGTGTTCATGTTCGCTGCAACTCCCAAGAAATCGATCGGTCGCGATACTGCTGCTACTCCATCATCCATAGCTACTGGTTCCAGACGTGAAGGCAAAAGTGACCCATGGCACGAGGAAAAGTCAAACCGACGACAGCTCAGAGGAGGATTTGATCTCCGAGCCGTTTTCAGTCTCGCGCGCGACGACTCCGAGCCGTCTTCAATCTCGCGCTAACCGGACCCGTTTCTCCTTGGCCGTTGTGCACACAGGTGCGGCCTCAGTCCGCCGACTGCCTCCGAGTCGACCGCTACTGCTGCAACGCCCCGCCGCCTGGGCCTCATGCTGCTCCGCCTGAGGTCGGTCTCCCTCGCCGCCGTGGGAGACGCCTCGTTCAGCCGCCCTGCTCCACTTTTGCCCTGACCAAGGTTCAGGCCGCCGCCGCGCCACAAGAGTTGCTAAGCCCCTCGCTGGCTCCGGCTCCTGCACGCCCATGTCGAGGCGCCTCGACTCTGAGCCGCAGCGGCCTTGAGCCCGGACTCGTGTCGCCTGTTGTCATCTCGGCCTCGTACCGCCCCAGCTTGTGGGTGGCCGTTCTGTCGGACTTCTGCAGAGAGTCGCCCTTGCTGGCCGCGCCACAGAACGCCAGCGCCTTACTCTGGCCTCGCCTCCAAGCTGTTGAGCCGCCACTTGCAAATTGGCGTCGGTTTGTGGACGTCTCTACTACAACCCGGTCATTGAACCGCCGCGGCCCTGTTGGTTCTGCCCGAGCTGTCGTGTCTTGCGCCCCTCTACTATGGGTTATGGCCGTGAGTCGCCAGGTTTTTACTCCCGTGCGCTCCCCTGTAAGTGAAAGAGAAAGAGATAAGAGGAGATTGGTTGGAGGAAAAGTCAAGTGGACAAGTCCTGAGGCTGCCAACATACATCAATCCTAGAGTGGATGTCTGATGCTGATTGAGAAAAGCTAGTTCAGAAGGCTACCAGAAACAAAATCCAATGGCGGAGGCCTGGCACAGTACTGCAAGTACTATGATACTCATTCATCCAACACATGCCAGGTGCTATCTTTTCTTATTATTTTCAGCATATATTGTTTTCTTCAAGGAACAATTACTTTGTCTGTGTATTTATATAAATGCAGGACAATGATTTATCGTTTGCTGTTAGACGGGTGTGCGCAAGCCACCGCCCGTGTAATTCGATCTACATCAACTTGTCGGGACCGCGCCCGCGATTAACTCGCCCGTCCGTGCCGGTTTACGACACCGGTGCCGATCCTCTCTGTCCGCGCCGGTTTACAACTCCCGCGGCCGACTCTCCCGTCCGCACCGACTTACTACACCGCGGCCGACTCATCTGGCTGTGCCGTATCTGATGCTGCGGTTATTTTTACCGTCCGTCCCTCGCGGCCCGGTCTACATCAACATACCGGACCGCACCTGTCTGCATGAGCTGTTTATTGAGTATGAGCAAGTCACTGCTTGCGTAGCCTGGATTTCTTTCAATAAATTGAAGGCAAATTATCATTCAGCCACCGTCTGCACTGGATGGTTTAATGGGCGGGCGCACAAATCACCACCACTGCAGTTTTGGTTAACTTCAAATCACCAGTTGGAAGGAACCATTGACCGGTTGCTGACACGGTTCATGCGGGATCGTTTATAACCCGCCGCAGTCACCTCGATCTTCTGTGGATTCACATCGTGCTATCAACACCAATGATATACAAGTTATGCCGGTTTATATCACGGTCAAATATGGAGAATCTCAAGCCAACTCCTCGAGTCACCTTGAGACTTGGGGGCTACAATGATGTGACTTAGCAAACGTTGCCGGTTTTCAGTGAAGTCAAGAACCCCAATACGTTGGAGGGAAAGATAACCCGGTCCCGGATTCACATCGTGCTGTCAGAAGATTTCTGGATTAGAAAGTATATGACAGTTACAAAATCCCGGCTCAATGAAGAAGTTTCGGGTCATCAGAAAAGGATTCTGGTTTACAATCCGGTACAAGGGAAATTTGTTCTCCAATAAAGCTCTGAAGCTCTCAAATCCGGTTTAATAATTTCCGGTTCAAAAAGGAATTAACTGCTTGCAAGTTCGAGTTTAAAGGCCGTCAGAAAATTTTCGGCTAAAAATGAAGATTCCAGTTTAAAATCCGGTTCAAGGAAAGATGTCTCCCACAAAGCTTTGAAGCTCTCAATATCCGGTTCAAGATCCCGGTTCAAGAAGAATTTATCTCTTGCAAAAAGTTAAAAATTGCCAAAGAGGACCTGCTGCCATGATGCGCGGTTCAAACATGGGTATCCCGCCTTACTAGCCTGACATATTATTGATCACATGGGGGCTTCTGCTTCATAAAGCGGGGTCTCTGTTCTTTTACATCATGTGTGGTTACACGGAGTTGTTCTAAAGCGGCCTCCGGTTTACCCCTTGAGTTTGCTTTTTAAAAGCATTGTGTTATATCACTTGGAGGATTGGTCGTGTCCGAACCAATACCATACCTCTTGATAGGCGAGAGCCACCAGATCACTTGGGGACTTGGTCACGTCTGAACCACTCATGCCTCTTGATCGGCCTAAGGCCACAGAATCACTTGGGGGCTTGGTCGAACCCGAACCATCGCCATGCCACTTGGTCGGCATAAATGCCACGGTTTCATTTGGGGACCTGGCTGACTAGAACCATAGTTACACCTAACGGGAGCTTGGTCGTGTTCGGCCATGGTAACGCCATTTGATCAGCTCAAATAAACCTTTTTTGCAAACGTTTTGTCATTGCTTTTGCTTCGCACTTTTCTTTGCAAGATCCTTTTTCTTTTTTTTATTGTGTTTTTTTAAACCGACAAAGTTTTCAACCAATCAATTGATGGAACACAGTTCACGTCAATCCGGAGACTATTTGCCCGGTTTGATCCTTGTTGTTAACATCCTCTTATGGAGTAACACGGTGTTTATCACAGCCCGGCACGGTTTTATCATAAACCGGCACAATATGGAAGGAGTTATCAGTACTCAAGATTGGGGTTATCACCTTTGCTACAAAAAGTTGGTAAAACCAACAATGTGATTCAATGTCATAGGTATGATATATTTCATATTTGATCATTCTTAAGTGTAGCCTTGGTTATAAACCCGTGTTATATGTTGGTCATTATGACCCGTCCGGCGGTAAACCGCCAGGACACTTTAAACTTGTTGTATGCAGAAACAGGTTTGTTAAACCGGCCTGGCTTTGGACTATAAGTCGCCAGTATATATATTTTTGGATTGCGCCATTGGAATTATGCGCTTATAAATCATTGGATTATATTATTCAAATAGCCAAACTTGGCTAAATTTTCATTATGATATTGAATGAATAAGGTTTTCACCGGATTATATTATCTTGAATAGCCAACATGGCTGGATTTTTATGGTTATTAATAATCGGTATTATTGAGTTTTCAAAGTCGCTATAGCGCAATGTCTACTATTTTATCAAAGGATATCATTTATTCTACAATGGAAGGAATAGTCCTGGGTTGCTGCAGGCTTACAACCCGGCACTTGGGGGCTACATTATTCAAATCAAGATTACATGCAAGTCTCATGTCGCTGCAAGCATGCATCATGACACTTGGGGGCTAATGCAAAGTCATTTTTACTAGTCTTATTCAAGACCTGACTCATCATATTATAATGAGCCGGCCCTTGGGGGCTACCAATTGCTCCTGTCAACAATTCAAGGTACACAAGTTTTTGTCCATAATATTGAAGGATCCATTGCTCAGTTGGTAAAGCACAAAGCTCTTGACCTTGTGGACGTGGGTTCAAGCCCCATGATGGGAGTTACATAATATAATATTATTCTCAATGAAGTATATATAAAGTCCCGGCTCAATATTATCTTACTGAGCCGGCCCTCGGAGGCTACACGTTGCTGTTAAAGTCTACATGATCATATTTTCAAAGTCCCTGCTCATTCTTTACATAATGACCCGGCCCTTGGGGGCTACACTGGTTGAAGTTTTTTATGAGCATCGGGAAACTACAAGTCCCAGGTTGCTGCAAGCATGACAACCCGGCACTTGGGGGCTACATATATGGAATATTCAGTTTATATGATTGAGATGAACCAATTAGATTTCTTCAAGGTTGAAACACTTATTGGAGCAAGTCTTAAGTTATCACTATATTCTCCTCTTAAGACATGGGGGCTATAGGTATTATGCATATAAAGGAGGAACATCTTCATTTTATCAGTTTTGAGCAAATCAGGAAGATCAATTACATGACCCGGTGTCGACAACAATTATGACCCAGCGCCATCAATATTTATAAACCGGCCATTTTGGTAATATTAAACCGGCAAGTTTTACATCTTCAAACCGGCTGAATATCAGATAAGTATTTTCAGACCCATATTTCTTAAACCGGCGGAGCTGAGTCGAAGGAGTTATTCTTCACAATATTTCTCGGTGACAAGCCAATGTCGGCAAATTGATTATGAAGCTGGTCTGTTGACCCGGATTTCTCAGAAGGAGGAAATAACAAGGACTTAAGGATGATCAGGTACCGGTTTACAAAAATTCTTAACCCGGAGCATAACCTGTCAAATTTGTTCTTGTGTTTATTTTGTAGCATAAGTTTACCATGAATAAATCCAAGCTAAACTTGGGGGCTAATGTCGGGGAGATACCCTGCGGTGTAAACCGGCCGGAAGTTAACCCGGCCGGACTTGGCGGTTTATCTGAAGACCCCGCTGACACTTGGCGAGTTACTGGAGACCCGCCCTGACCTGACGGTTTACAAGCAACACACCTGGTCATTATGACTCACTGGTGATCCGGCATGCGGGACAGACGGATGACAAGGCCCAAGGCCCAGAAGGCCGGTTCACGCTTAATGGTGGGCCGTTTTAAGAGGAAAGGCATGAGGAACGTTTATCTTACAAGGAGTTAAGACCAGGACTTGTATCCGGTTTGTATTAGAGATAGACTAGTCCTAATCCTAATAGGACTCCACATGTATACCGCCCCTTCAACATATATAAGGAGGGGCAGGGCTCCCCAAAAGGGGACAAGATTCACAAGTTCCACAAGTTGGACAAGTTAGGTTTAGACAATAGCTCTCAAGATAGAGCACTCTTGTAACCGTGATCATCATCATCAATATCAATGAAGCAGGACGTAGGCTTTTACCTCCACCGTGAGGGGCCGAACCTGGGTAAAACCTCGCGTCTCTCGTCCCGCTCAACCCCTCTCAAGCTACCACATAGATGCGTTGGCCTCGCGACTAAGTCCTGACACTAAGGACATCTGTCGTGACAATTCCACGACAGTATTCGTTTGATATTTTGATGAGATGTATGTTGTCTCTCCTCTAGTGGTGTTATGTGAACGTCGACTACATGACACTTCACCATTATTTGGGCCTAGAGGAAGGCATTGGGGAGTAATAAGTAGATGATGGGTTGCTAGAGTGACAGAAGCTTAAACCCTAGTTCATGCGTTGCTTCATAAGGGGCTAATTTGGATCCATATGTTTCATGCTATGGTTAGGTTTACATTAATACTTTTGTTGTATTTGCGGATGCTTGCAATAGAGGTTAATCATAAGTGGGATGCTTGTCCAAGTAAGGGCAGCACCCAAGCACTGGTCCACCCACATACCAAATTATCAAAGTACCGAACGCAAATCATATGAACGTGATGAAAACTAGCTTGACGATATTCCCATGTGTCCTCGGGAGCGCTTTACATTTTATAAGAGTCTGTCCAGGCTTGTCCTTTGCTACAAAATGGATTGGGCCACCTTGCTGCACCTTATTTACTTTTGTTACTTGTTGCTCGTTACAAATTATCTTATCACAAAACTATCTGTTACCACTTATTCCAGTACTTGCAGAGAATACCTTGCTGGAAACCGCTTATCATTTCCTTCTGCTCCTCGTTGGGTTCGACACTCTTACTTATCGAAAGGACTATGATAGATCCCCTATACTTGTGGGTCATCAAGACTCTCTTCTGGCGCCGTTGCCGGGGAGTGAAGCGCCTTTGGTAGGTGGAATTTGGTAAGGAAAAATTTATATAGTGTGCTGAAATTTACTGTCACTTATTACTATGGAAGGTAATCCTCTGAGGGGCTTGTTCGGGGTATCTTCACCCCGACCAGTAGAGCAAAGAGTTGCTCCTCAACCTACTGAACCTACTAAAAATGAAAATGAAAATGCTTGCTTTGAAGTTCCTTCAGGTATGGTAGAAAAACTGCTAGCTAATCCTTTTCTAAGAGATGGAACAAAACATCCTGATGAACATCTAATATATGTGGGTCAAGTTTGTGGATTATTTAAGCTTGCAGGTGTACCCAGAGATGTTGTTAAGAAGAACGTCTTCCCCTTATCTTTTAGGGGAGGTGCATCGACATGGTATAGGCTATGTGATGATATGAGGTCTTGGAATTACAAACGATTGAAATTGGAATTTCATCAGAAGTTTTATCCTATGCATCTTGTTCGTCGTGATCGCAATTATATATATAATTTTTGGCCTCGCGAAGGAGAAAGCATCGCTCAAGCTTGGGGGAGGCTTAAGTCAATGTTATATTCATGCCCCAATCATGAGCTCTCAAGAGAAATGATTATTCAAAATTTTTATGCTCGGCTTTCTGGTAGCAATCGCACCATGCTTGATACTTCTTGTGCTGGCTCTTTTATGATGAAGACTATTGAATTCAAATGGGATTTATTGGAAAGAATTAAACGTAACTCTGAAGATTGGGACCTCGACAATGGTAAGGAGTCAGGTATGACACCTAGTTTTGATTGTGTTAAATCTTTTATGGATACCGATATTTTTCGTAAATTTAGCACTAAATATAGACTTGACTCTGAGATAGTAGCTTCTTTCTGTGAATCTTTTGCTACTTATGTTGATCTCCCCAAGGAGAAGTGGCTTAAATATCATCCTTCCATAGAAGTAAAAGTAGTTGCACCCATTAAAGTTGAAGAAAAGACTATCACTTATAATGATCCTATTGTTCCTACTTCTTATCTTGGGAAACCACCTTTCCCTGTTAGGATAAAGGACCATGCTAAACCTTCAACTGTGGTTCGTAAAAGAAATATTAAAACATATACACCTCCTGAGCAAGTTAAAGTTGAACCTAATATTGCTATTGTTAAAGATCTCTTGTCTGATAATATAGATGGGCATGTTATTTATTTCTATAATGAAACTGCTAGAATTGCTAAACCCCGTGATAAAGATAAACCTAGACCTGTGGTAGGCATGCCTGTTATTTTTATTAAAATAGGAGATCATTATTATCATGGCTTATGTGATATGGGTGCTAGTGCTAGTGCAATACCTTGTTCCTTATACAAAGAAGTTATGCTTGATATTGCACCTGCTGAGATGGAAGATATTGATGTCACAATTAAACTTGCCAATAGAGATACTATTTCACCAATGGGAATTGTTAGAGATGTTGAAGTCTTGTGTGGGAAAACTAAATATCCTGCTGATTTTCTTGTTCTTGGTTCCCCACAAGATAGCTTTTGTCCCATTATATTTGGTAGACCCTTCTTAAACACTGTTAATGCTACCATAGATTGCAAAAGAGATGTTCTTACTATCGTTCTAGATGATATGACTCATGAATTTAATTTTTCTAAATTTAGTAGACAACATTGTGAAGAAGAATTACCTAGTAAGGATGAAATTGTTGGTCTTGCTTCTATTGCCGTACCTCCTAGTGATCCTTTAGAACAATATTTGCTAGACCATGAAAATGACATGTTTATGAATGAAAGAAGGGAATTAGATGAAGTATTCTTTAAATAGGAACCTATTCTGAAAAACAATTTACCTGTTGAAATCCTAGGGGATCCTCCTCCACCAAGGGTGATCCCGTGTTTGAGCTTAAATCGTTACTTGGTACTCTTAAATATGCTTATCTTGATGAGAAAAAGATATATCCTGTTATTATTAGTGCTAACCTTTCAGAGCATGAAGAAGAGAGTTATTGAAAACTCTGAAGAAGCACCGTGCTGCTATTGGGTATACTCTTGATGATCTTAAGGGCATTAGTCCAACTCTATGTCAACATAAAATTAATTTGGAAGAAGATGCTAAACCAGTTCGTGATCATCAACGCCGGCTGAATCCTAAAATGAAAGAAGCGGTAAGAAAGGAGATACTAAAGCTCCTTGAGGCAGGTATAATTTATCCCGTTGCTGATAGTCAGTGGGTAAGCCCTGTCCATTGTGCCCCTAAGAAGGGAGGTATTACTGTTGTTCCTAATGATAAAGATGAATTGATTCCTCAAAGAATTATTACAGGTTATAGGATGGCAATTGATTTCCGCAAATTAAATAAGGCTACTAAAAAAGATCATTACCCCTTACCTTTTATCAATCAAATGCTAGAAAGATTATCCAAACATACACATTTTTACTTTCTAGATGGTTATTTTGGTTTCTCTCAAATACCTGTGTCAGCTAAAGATCAATCAAAGACTACTTTTACATGCCCTTTTGGTACTTTTGCTTATAGACGTATGCCTTTTGGTTTATGTAATGTACCTGCTACCTTTCAAAGATGCATGATGGCTATATTCTCTGACTTTTGTGAAAAGATTTGTGAGGTTTTCATGGACAACTTTTCCGTCTATGGATCTTCTTTTGATGATTGCTTGAGCAACCTTGATCGAGTTTTGCAGAGATGTGAAGAAACTAATCTTGTCTTGAATTGGGAAAAGTGCCATTTTATGGTTAATGAAGGTATTGTCGTGGGGCATAAAGTTTCTGAAAGAGGTATTGAAGTTGATAAAGCCTCGGGAGTGCTTTTCACTATATAAGAATTTGTCCAGGCTTGTCCTTTGCTACAAAAAGGATTGGGCCACCTTGTTGTACTTTATTTACTTGTATTACTTGTTACTGTTTACAAATTATCTTATTACAAAACTATCTGTTACCAATAATTTCAGTGCTTGCAGAGAATACCTTGCTGAAAACCGCTTGTTATTTCCTTCTGCTCCTCGTTGGGTTCGACATTCTTACTTATCGAAAGGACTACGATAGATCCCCTATAATTGTGGGTCATCAAGACTCTTTTCTGGCGCCGTTGCCGGGGAGTGAAGCGCCTTTGGTAGGTGGAATTTGGTAAGGAAAATTTTATATAGTGTGCTGAAATTTACTGTCACTTGTTACTATGGAAAGTGATCCTCTGAGGGGCTTGTTCGGGGTATCTTTACCCCGACCAGTAGAGCAAAGAGTTGCTCCTCAACCTATTCCTACTGAAAATGAAAATGTCTACATTGAGATTCCTTCAGGTATGATAGAAAAACTGCTAGCTAATCCTTTTGCAGGAGACGGAACAATGCATCCTGATGAGCACCTAATATATGTGGATGAAGTTTGTGGATTATTTAAGCTTGCAGGTGTGCCCGATGATGTTATTAAGAAGAAGGTCTTCCCTTTTTCTTTGAGGGGAGATGCATTGACATGGTATAGGCTATGTGATGATATGGGATCATGGAACTATAAACGATTGAAATTGGAATTTCATCAGAAGTTTTATCCTATGCATCTTGTTCATCGTGATCGCAATTATATATATAATTTTTGGCCTCGTGTAGCGACCAGACCTCAAACGGTCCAATCTCTGTGCTCCAGTGTCATCCCTAGATCAGTAATGCTGACACCACACAGTACTTGAAGGATTTATAACAAAGTAGCAATCACACACTTATTACATCGATTGTCTCAATAGAGAACTTATTACAATAAATATGGCTTAAGGCCATCTAATAACGATAACAGCGGAAGGCTTGGAAGATAAGTGAGTCCATCAACTCCAACGGCATCACTGAGTATAGAACCACGACCTAAAACTCCTTAATCATCGTCTGAAAAGTCTGCAACATTAACATTGCAGCCCGAAACGGGTCAGCACATGGAATATGCTGGCAATGTAACACATAGAGAGTAATGGAATGAAACAACTATTCTATATGCATATTTGGCTGGTGGAAAGCTCTATGGTTACAGTTTTGCGTAAAGCCAATTTTTCCCTACTGCAAAGGAATAAATTCATTTAACTATCATGGTGGTTGTTAAACATTGAGAATGGTTGACAGCATTCTCAATCCCAATTAAGCATCATCAAAAACAAACCCATCAAAATTAATTTTATAGTAACATGTTGAGATTCACATGATAATCCAGGTACTAGATACTCAAGATGTCCATAACCGGGGACACGGCTAACCATGATTAGTTTATACACTCTGCAGAGGTTTGCGCACTTTTCCCCACAAAACTTGATCTCCTCCGTTGGGTTTCTCGCACTACATGGTGTTTGAGAAACGGATGACCGAGACATAGTCTTTCAGAAGCGCTAGCACCTTACGATGGGTAGACCGTACCACCTACATCCCCTACATCTGCTAGTCTACCACTGTAAGAGTTCGCACGACTTAGTCAACTATGCTAGAGCCCATAATAGCTTGTGGCTGCACACGGAAGTTTCTAGCATGAATAATCTCATGATCCCTTTGAGCCTGGGTGGCGGTCCATAAAGAAAAACAGGCAATCCTGGAATACCCAGCTACCTCAATCCACCCAGATGTGTGTTTAAGTTGCCACCTTAAATAAACCATTAATTAACAATCTCACATCTGTCATGGATACACTCACCCAATCCACGTCTACTAGCATAGCATGGCATAATAAGCAAACGTAGAAGTAACTCCCAAAGGTTTGATAATAAACAGGTAATAGGTACTACCTCAACTACTTCCCAAACCCACAATTTAATTAGATCCTAATCATGCAATGTGTAAGGATTGATCTAATGCAATAAAACTGGGTAGAGGGAAAAACATGATCAAAGTGTTACTTGCCTTGCTGATGATCCGGGAAACCTAGCAATTTGAAGTAGCAAACGGCGCACTCCGGGTACTCTATCGCAAACAAACAAGCATACAATAAGTACTCAACTAATGCACATGTAAAACTCGAATAAGAGATCTAACCAGAAAGTTCAACTTAAGAACTCCGGTTGGCAAAAAGAACCAAATCGAACGAAGCAACTAAAGACAAACGGCAAAAGAAACAAGCTCCATTTACTAATCTGAATCTAGGTCAAATTTTACTGGGGCAAAAACTTGTTTAAGTTGGTTAAACGGAAAGAGGGTTTCGAAAGGAAACTCTAGGTGCTTGAATCGCCTGATTCTGATAAACGAGCGAAAAGTTAGACTAAAACGAAAATCGGATCAGAAATCGCGATCAGAAAAATCACGGATTTAATCTGAGAAAAAGAAAAATGATGAACAGTTTAACAAATGAACGTTCGTTAACTGAATCTATACGAAGAACGTGTTCGTTAAAATGAACGAATGAGCGAACGCTCGCTAATTAGCCTAAACCGAAAAAAACCAATCTAAAGAAAAATAAACGAAAATAAAAAAACCGAACGAAAACCGGCGAAAACCGAACGAAAACCGGCGGGTCAACCTCGGCGACTCGGTGGCGAGACGGGCGGCGGTGTCGGCGGCGGCGGGGCCCGGCGGGGCGGCGGCGGCGGGCGGCAGCGGCGGGCGCGGGGCGGCGGCGGCGAAAGGCGGCGGCGGCAAAAGGCGGCGGCGGCGGCGCGGGGTTCGAGGCGGGCGGCGGCTAGGGTTTCGGCCTGGGGTGGGCCGGCAGCTTATAAAAGCTGAGGCCTGGAGGAGTCCGGGCCTAGCATGGCCCGTAGGTCGGTTCGGACGTTTTTTTTTTAAACTTATGCTCGGAAAAAAACAAAAGTACTACTAAACGGACTCCAAAAATCCCGAAATAAATTTTTGCCGGCTTCTAAAATCAAGCCACACAGGATGAACATTTATTTGGGGCCTAAATGCAATTTTGGAAAACGCGCATTTTTTCCTAAATTCAAATAAAATAGCAAATAAAACCAAATAAAATCGTATTTGATTTTTTATTAAATCCTCAATATATCTTTATTTTGGGAAAGTCATTTTATTCCCTCTCTCATATTTTTGTAATAGAAATAATTGAAGATAAAATAAATAAAATCAAAAGATCCTATTTTCAAAATTTGAGACAACTCAAATATGAAAATAACGAAATCCCCAACTCTCTCCGAGGGTCCTTGAGTTGCGAAAATTTCTAGGATCAACCAAAATGCAATAAATATGATACGCAATGACGATCTAGTGTATAACATTCCAAATTGAAAATTTGGGATGTTACAAACCTACCCCCCTTAAGATGAATCTCGCCCTCGAGATTCGGGTTGGCTAGAAAATAGGTGAGGGTGGTCTTTCAGCAATTCTTCCTCTCGTTCCCAGGTGGCTTCATCCTCCGTGTGGTGGCTCCACTGAACCTTGCAAAACTTGATAACCTTGTTGCGGGTGAGTCGACTGGCATACTCTAGAATCTTAACTGGTTTCTCCTCATAGGTCAAATCATTGTCCAACTGAATCGCTTCCAGTGGTACCGTATCTCTCAGTGGTATGTCAGCCATCTCTGCGTGGCACTTCTTCAACTGGGATACATGGATCACGTCGTGAACTCACGACAATCCTTCGGGCAATTACAACTTGTAGGCTACCTCTCCCATACGCTCCAAAACTTTGTATGGGCCTACAAAACGTGGCGCTAATTTTCCCTTAACTCCAAAGCGCTTAACTCCTCGAAGTGGTGATACTCGAAGATAAACTCGGTCTCCGACTTCGTGAACTGTCTCCTTACGTTTAGAATCTGCATAACTCTTCTGCCTGGATTGAGCTACCTTCAGCCTGTCGCGAATTAATTTCACTTTTTGTTCAGATTCCTTTATCAGATCCGGTCCAAACAACTGGAGGTCTCCAACTTCATCCCAGGACAATGGGGTTCTGCACCTCCTTCCGTACAAGGCTTCGAAAGGGGCCATCTTCAAACTGGATTGATAGCTATTGTTGTAAGAGAACTCTGCATACGGCAAATTCTCATCTCAACTAGATCCGTAGTCTAGCGCACAAGCTCTTAGCATATCCTCCAAAATCTGATTGACTCTCTCAGTCTGTCCATCTGTCTGCGGGTGAAAAGTTGTGCTAAACTCCAGTCTGGTTCCCAAAGTCTCATGCAACTGATTCCAGAACTTTGAGGTAAACTGGGATCCTCTATCTGATACAATGCTCCTTGGAACTCCATGCAGACATAGGATCCTGGTCATGTATATCTTTGCCAACTTTGCACTGGTATAGGTAGTCTTCACTGGAATGAAATGAGCTACCTTTGTTAAACGATCGACTACAACCCATATCGAGTCATAGCCTGAACGTGTTCTGGGCAATCCTGTAATAAAATCCATGCCTAGCTTATCCCACTTCCATTCGGGTATCGGCAATGGTTGTAGCAATCCTACTGGCTTCTGATGCTCTGCCTTCACTCTCTGACATACATCACAAACTGCTACATACTCCGCAATATCCTTCTTCATTCCAGTCCACCAGAAAATATCCTTCAAATCCAAATACATCTTGGTATTTCCTGGGTGAATCGAATATGGTGAATCATGGACCTCTTGTAAAATTAACTTCCTGATCTCCGGATCATTTGGCACATAAACACGGTCTTCAAACCATTGGGTATCGTGCTCATCCTCACAAAATCCTTTAGCTTTTCCTTTGCTCATTTTCTCCTTAATAGAAGCAATCTCCTTGTCAGTCCTTTGAGCTTCTCTGTTCTTATCCATCAAAGTAGACTGAATCTCCAATGCTGCTACATAGCCTCCCGGGACTATTTGATTTTCGGCTAATTCCCTTGGTAAATCTCCCGTCATTAAGGTGTTGACGTGGCTCTTACGGCTCAACGCGTCAGCTACTACGTTAGCCTTTCCAGGGTGATAATGCAATTTCATATCATAATCCTTGATGAGCTCCAACCATCTCCTTTGTCTGAGGTTCAACTCCTTCTGTGTGAAAATATACTTCAAACTCTTATGATCCGTGTACACCTCGCAATGGTTTCCAATCAGGAAATGTCTCCAAGTCTTCAGTGCATGCACCACGGCTGCTAACTCCAAATCATGCGTAGCATAATTCAACTCATGAGGCTTAAGCTGTCGTGAGGCATATGAAACAACTCTTCCTTCCTGCATAAGCACTGCTCCAAGTCCTCGACGTGAAGCGTCACAATACACCTCATAATCCTTGTCCTGATCCGGTAAAATCAACACTGGTGAGGTAACCAAACGTTTCTTCAACTCCTGAAAACTAGCCTCACATTCCTCAGTCCATATGAACTTGGTATCCTTCTTCAACAACTCCTTCATAGGCTTCGCAATCTTTGAGAAATTCTCAATAAACCTCCGGTAGTATCCTGCGAGTCCAAGAAAACTCCGGATCTCTCCAACTATGGTTGGTGCTTCCCACTTGGTCACGGTATCAACTTTAGTGGGATCTATTGCTATACCTTCTCCGGATATAACGTGTCCGAGAAATCCAACTTCTTTCAACCAAAACTCACATTTGCTAAACTTGGCATATAACTGATTGTCGGTGTCAAAACCGGCGGATCTCGGGTAGGGGGTCCCGAACTGTGCGTCTAGGACGGATGGTAACAGGAGGCAAGGGACACGAAGTTTTACCCAGGTTCGGGCCCTCTCGATGGAGGTAAAACCCTACGTCCTGCTTGATTAATATTGATGATATGGGTAGTACAAGAGTAGATCTACCAGGAGATCGAGGAGGCTAAACCCTAGAAGCTAGCCTGTGGTATGACTGTTGATGTGTATGTTGTCCTACGGACAAAAACCCTCCGGTTTATATAGACACCGGATAGGGTTAGGGTTACATAGATTCGGTTACAATGGTAGGAGATCTTCATATCCGTATCGCCAAGCTTGCCTTCCACGCCAAGGAAAGTCCCTTCCGGACACGGGACGGAGTCTTCAATCTTGTATCTTCATAGTCCAGGAGTCCGACTGAAGGTATAGTCCGGCTATCCGAACACCCCCTAATCCAGGACTCCCTCAGTAGCCCCCAAACCAGGCTTCAATGACGTTGAGTCCGGTGCGCAGATTGTCTTCGGCATTGCAAGGCGGGTTCTCCTCCAAATTTGGTGTACCTGTTTGAATAAAGTCCGGTTTCTTGTAGATGTTGCGCTCCTTGGCTTCTACGCCCAATAATGGCCGCTCCCCACGTGTCAAACGAATATGAAAAGTCTGAGTGTTTTTACATTCACACCTCTAGCCACGTAAATGAGCTGCCCTATTTAAGGGGACGAGGATTTAGATCCAATCCACACCATCTCCCCTTCGCGAGTGTTCATAAGAGCGCATCCGACAAAGGTCCATTCCACCATGGCCAGCCGTCGCAACTCCTCCCCTCGCCCTTCCAGCCCTAAGCCTGGATATTGGGAGAGATGTTCCATCCTGCATAGCGAGCTAGTGACACTCCAGACCAAGGGATTTCTCCCCCCGGCCTATATGGTCCCGGTTCGAGCCGGTCTTGCCGTCTACAACGGCCGAGAGCAAGCAGAGAATGCCCCTAATCCCTCCAAAGGAGAGCGGGTGTGCCTCGTCCCTTACTTAATAAGGGGGCTCGGATTTCCAATCCATCCATTTCTCTGGGGGTTGCTGGAGTTCTACGGCCTCCAGCTACATAATCTCACGCCTGCCTCAGCACTGCATATTGCGGGCTTTGTAGCCCTCTGCGAGCTGTTCTTGGGTGTCGAAGCTCATTTCGGACTGTGGAAGGAGCTATTTTGCCTCGTGCCCCATTCCAACAAGGGGTCAATGTATCAAGTGGGTGGAGCCGAAGTGTGGCGCATTGCCGGGACCGGATATCTGTCTGGAACCCCAAAGAAGGCGTCCGAAGACTGGCCCTCGGAGTGTTTTTATATAAAAGACGTCCCGCTGCCGGATCCTGTCCGGATCAGCCTCCCTAAATACAACAGTGCTCCCTTAAAGAAGCGCCTAAGCTGGCGCCCACGGAGCCCTCAGAGGGGAGGTGACAGGGACATCATTTACCTGATGGGCCGAATAAGATTGTTAGCCCATTCCGGACTAACCATGATCGGGGTTATGGCTGAATGCATTATGCGGGGGGTGCAGCCGCTTCAGTATAGAAGCCACCCCATGTGGGACTTCAACAGGGAGGAGGACGCCACCCGCTACGGCCAAAAGGGGCCAGATTCAGCTGCCGCTCTACTAAAGATCTTGTCCACTTTATATAAGGGAGAAGAGGAGGAATTTCTCTGCGTTAACCCTCAGGGAGGATTCTCCATGCACAATCCCCCAAGCTGGGTAAGTGGCCGTATTTACTTGTCCATCCGTTTTGTATTCCCATTGTTAAATATTCAGTCTGACGACTTCAACGCAGGAACTATGCCGGGCTGTTAAGGAAATAAGCAGCCCTCCTCCACAACCCGAGGACCCAGGACGGTCCCTCGACCCGGCCTCCCAAGAGGATCCGGACATATCTGTGGAGCTGATTGATGGAGTGTTCCATCAACTGAGCAAGGACAACGCCTTGGTGGCCATTACGGCCGATTACCCAGGGCTAATCCTGACCCCCCAGGTACCTGAGATCAAAGTCCCAGTACCCCGAATAGGTGTCCGCCCACTCGTGCTCAGTTTCCTTATTGCAACCGAACTTTGCAGGGAAGGTATTTAAGGCGGAAGGCCGAACCTACGGCGACAAGCCAACGAGGGGCCGTAGGGCCCCGCAGGCAGAAAAGAAGTGCAGTCCGGACCGAGGCGTCAGCGCAAAGGTATGGCGCGCCCCCTTATCCCAGGTGTTATACCTTAGAGGCATATTGACACTCGCACTCTTTTCAGGACAAAGAGACCTCGCCGGACTACATCCGGAGAGGCTGCCAATCGCGCCTCCACCAGCCAGTCTCCAAAGCCTGGTCAGGAGGCGTAGGCGAACGCAAGGCGCGCGCCAGACGCTCCTCTGATGGAGGATGTGGACGGGTTGTCTGCCACCAACTCTGAGGTGGAGAGTGCCATGAACCACAGGCATCGCCGGACAGTTCTTCGCGACGCTTGTTTCTCCCAAGGGGCGTTAGATGCCTTCAACTCGGGAGATGCGTATCTCCGTGCCACTCAAAATGGTCTAGCCAGAGCCACGGAGCAGTATGTAAAAGACATACGGGTAAGAAAATTCTGGTAATTATATGTATATATCAGTAGCCCCCGAGACTTGAAACAGTTAGAATAACTGATTTAAGGATCATTTGTGATGCAGGTTCTTATGGAAAAGAATTCCCTACTGTCCAAGGAGCTGGAAGAGTGCAAAGCCCAACTTGAGGCCGCACCAGCCGTGGCAGGGGAGCCTAAGGAGACCCCCTCTGGTAATATTCACTTCAAAAGATAAGTATTTTACGAAGCACGGCTTTGGTGCGAATCTGACAAATGAAATTGCAGATGGCGCCGGATTGAATCCAGAAAGGCAACACCTCCTACGCCAGCTAAAGGCTGGTGAGAGGGTGCTGATAAAGGTGATGGGGGAGAAGAACGATCTCCAAGATGCCAACACCAAGCTGGGCATCGAGCTGAAAGATGTTTGTGCCCAGCTGTCAGACTCCGTGAAGGAGAATCAGCGGCTTCGGCACGGCATATTTAGTAAGTGCTTGAACAAACCTTTTGAAAGAAAGTTCGGCGGGGAAGTCGACTAACAGAGCAATGTCTGTAGGTGTGCTAACAGGTCATCCTACAGAGGAGATGCCCGGTTCTACGGGCGACCTTCTTCCCGAGCTCTCGCAACTGCTCGATCGAGTTCGGCAGGCGATGCGAGGCGTCGCCCAGGCCCTGTGCCCATCTGTCTCCATGTCCGAAGGTCTCGGAGAGCTTGCAGAGAAGCTAAAGGGAGCACGGCGGCGCTTCCAATTGTGGAAGATATCAGCCTGCCGTCAAGGCGCTAGGGAGGCCTGGGCCATGGTGAAGACGCGGTACACAAAGGCTGACCCCAACCACATGGCCGAGGTCGGTCCTGTAGGGCCCGATGGGAAGGAGATCCCTGTAAGCTTAGTATATGGCCAAGTAGAGTTGGCCGCAAAGTATTCCCAGCAGGACCGTAAATTAGACAGCCTGTTAGATGGTATTGAAGAGGAATACAACCAGTCAAAATGACTATGTAATTTAATTGACATTTATAATGCCTTCTAGCCGAATTGTAGATCATTTGTCATGGCCGACCTTTTCGCTTCAGCCTCGGGACCTGACGGTCCGGAGTGTGTCCGAATTCCCATGCGGTTATATAGGAACCGGGGAATGCATGGAGACCAGGCGTAGGGGTCATTAGGGCGTGAACAGACAAGTGCCCGACTAGGTATGTTATATTACATGGTTAGTAAGAAACATCTTCCATGGAGAATAGTTCCGTTAGGGGTTCCTTTCCCTGGGAGGCATGCCCTAAGGTGCATGTCCATGCTGCGAAAAGAAACACAAGAAAAACATCTGGGGGCATATAGATAAAAATAAAAAAAGATCATCTTTAGTTCACCGACCGAATATTCCCTTAAGAACGCTAGCTTTCAGCTTCACCCAGTCTGAGGTACACGTCCGGCTGACCCGGCAGTAACAATCACAGAGGTGCTCCCTTTACCACCTAGCCGAACAATCGGGAATGTAGGGGTAAGCACAGGAGCCAGGCAACCCAGCTTGGCCAAAACTTAAGTCATATCGATGCATATAATGGTGAATAAAAGGTACATGCGGAAGTGTGACACATGTGTTGGGCATGAAGCCCGCATGAATAAGCTTCTGTTTAAAGAAGCCCCCAGGTTTAATGAGCGCGGATAGCGCGTCACTTTATGAGCCTTTAGAGGCTATAAGAGAGAGAGAGAGAACAAGAGAAATGTAAGACAGAAAATATAAAAAATGGACAGAGGAAGGAGACGAACATAGAGTCCGACGCTAGGCATAGAATCTTCGGAGACGGGCCGCGTTCCATGGGTTTGGCTCAAGTCGGTTATCCGATGCATCCCGCAGGCGGTACGCTCCACCAGTCGGGACTTGGTCAATTATGAAGGGACCTTCCCACTTGGGCTTGAGTTTGTCCTTTTTCTTGTCCAGTAGTCGTAGAACTAATTCGCCAACGTTGTAATTTTTGGCCCGTACTTCTCTGTTTTGGTATCTTCGAGCCTGCTGTCGATAGAATGTGGAACGAGCTTTTGCCACGTCATGCTCCTCCTCCAATGCGTCCAAGCTGTCCTGCCGATCGAGCTCGGCTTCTCTTTCTTCGTACATGCGCACTCGAGGTGATTCATGAATTATGTCGCAAGGCAAAACTGCCTCTGCGCCGTACACCATAAAGAATGGTGTGTATCCGGTGGTGCGATTCGGCGTGGTCCGCAGCCCCCAGAGTACGGAGTCGAGCTCCTCTACCCAGTGCGTGTTAGATTCCTTGAGGGACCGCACTAATCTGGGTTTGATGCCGCTCATGATAAGACCATTTGCACGTTCGACCTGGCCGTTAGTTTGTGGGTGATAAACTGAAGCATAATCGAGCTTGATGCCCATGTTTTTGCACCAGAGTTTTACCTCGTCGGCCATGAAGTTCGTGCTGTTGTCAGTGATGATGTTGTGGGGGACGCCGTAACGGTTACAACCCCGGATATAAAGTCTATCACCGGTCCGGATTCGGCCGTCTTAACAGGCTTGGCTTCTATCCATTTGGTGAACTTATCCACCATGACCAGTAAGTATTTTTGCTTGTGGGTTCCGCCTTTAAGGGGTCCAACCATATCAAGCCCCCAGACCGCGAAGGGCCAAGTAATGGGGATAGTTTGGAGGGCGGTGGGTGGCATATGGCTTTGGTTTGCAAAGAGCTGGCAACCGGTGCATCGTTGGACTAAGTCATGAGCGTCTGCCCGGGCCGTCGGCCAATAAAAGCCTATACGGAAGGCCTTTCTTACAAGGGACCGGGCTGCAGCGTGATGACCGCCAAGTCCAGCATGAATTTCAGCCAAGAGGTTCCGCCCCTCCTCTTCGGAGATGCACCTTTGAAGGACTCCGGTAGTGCTTTTCTTATAAAGCTCTCCCTCGTGGACTCTGTAGGCTTTGGATCGCCGCACTATGCAGCGTGCCTCATTTTGGTCCTCGGGGAGTTCCTGCCTAGTAAGGTAGGCGAGGAATGGTTCTGTCCATGGGGCGATAACGGCCATTATTATGTGGGCTGAAGGTATAATTTCATTGGCAGAGCCTCCGATTGTGTCAGAATGTTCGGTGTCGGGCAGTGCGGTTGAGTCTGGGCTGTTATTGTTCGGCTCCCCTTCCCATACTACGGATGGCTTGAACAGCCTTTCCAAGAAGATGTTGGGGGGACTACATCGCGTTTTGCGCCGATGCGTGCCAGGACATCTGCCGCGTGATTATTTTCCCGGGCTATATGGTGAAATTCAAGCCCCTCGAACCGAGCTGACATTTTTAGGACAGCATTGCGGTAAGCTGCCATTTTTGGATCCTTGGCATCAAAGTCTCCATTTATTTGGGATATTGCGAGGTTCGAGTCCCCGTGCACCTCTAGGCGTTGGATGCCCATGGATACTGCCATCCGGAGACCATCTAAGAGGGCCTCATATTCGGCTGCGTTGTTGGAGTCCGTGTACATAATCTGTAGTACGTATTGAACTGTATCTCCTGTGGGGGACGTCAAAACGATGCCAGCCCCCAGTCCGTCCAACATCTTGGAGCCGTCGAAATGCATGATCCAATTTGAATATGTGCCGTACTCTTTAGGGAGTTCGGCCTCCGTCCATTCTGCGACGAAGTCGGCCAAGACTTGCAACTTGATGGCTCGTCGTGGCTTATAAGTTATGTCGAACGGGAGGAGCTCAATGGCCCATTTTGCAATCCGGCCCGTTGCGTCACGGTTGTTTATAATATCATTAAGTGGTACTTCCGAGGCTACTGTTATTGAACACTCTTGAAAGTAGTGTCGTAGCTTCCGGGATGCCATAAATACCGCGTACGCAATCTTTTGATAATGCGGGTACCATGATTTGCAGGGAGTGAGGACAGTGGACACATAATAGACCAGCTTTTGAAGGGGGAATTTGTGTCTGTCCGCTTCTCGTTCGACGACGAGCACTGCGCTTACAACCTGATGTGTTGCCGCAATGTATAATAGCATTGGTTCGCCGATATTTGGCGCGGCCAAGACTGGGTTTGTTGCCAGTATGGCTTTTATTTCGTCGAGTCCGGCCGTGGCTGCATCCGTCCATTTGAAGTGTTCGGTGCGCCGAAGGAGGCGGTAAAGGGTTAGGGCCTTTTCTCCCAAGCGGGAGATAAAGCGTCTTAGAGCCGCCACACATCCGGTTAACTTTTGTATTTGTTTGAGGTCCTTTGGGATATCCAGTTGTGACAGAGCTCGGATCTTAGCTGGATTTGCTTCAATTCCTCTACCGGATACAATGAAGCCCAAGAGATTTCCAGCTGGAACGCCGAAAACGCATTTTTCCGGGTTGAGCTTGATGTCGTATGTTCCGAGGTTATCAAATGTGAGCCTCAAGTCGTCTACTAGAGATTCAACATGTCTTGTTTTGACGACCACATCATCTACATATGCCTCCACTATTTTGCCGATCTGGCTTGCCAGACATGTCTGAATCATGCGCTGATATGTTGCGCCGGCGTTTTTGAGCCCGAAGGGCGTCGTGTTGAAGCAGAATGGCCCGTATGGTGTGATAAATGCCGTTGCGGCTTGGTCTGGTTCTGCCATCTTGATTTGATGGCAGCCAGAATACGCGTCAAGGAAACACAACAAATCGTGTCCTGCGGTAGCGTCGATAATTTGATCGATGCGGGGGAGGGGGAAGGGATCCTTTGGGCAAGCCTTGTTAAGGTCTTTAAAATCGACACACAGGCGCCAGGATTTGTCCTTCTTTGGTACCATCACCAGGTTTGCTAGCCAATCCGGATGTTTTATATCTCTGATGAATCCGGCCTCCAATAGCTTTGCTAGCTCCTCTCCCATGGCCTGTCTCTCCCATGGTTTGAATCCTGTTTGGATATTTAAGCTGTGCTCGGCCAGCCTGCGTGGGATTCCTGGCATGTCTGAAGGGTGCCAGGCGAAAATGTCCCAGTTCTCTCGTAGGAACTCTCGCAATGCAGCGTTGACATCAGGGTTTAACTGTGCCCCGATGGAAGCTGTTTTATTGGGGTCCGTTGGATGGACTTGGAATTTGACTATTTCGTCCGCCGGTTTAAAGGAGGTGGACTTGGATCTTTTGTTGAGTACCACATCGTCCCTATTCACCATAGAGCGCAGTGCAATCAGCTCCTCAGCCGCTAGGGCTTCGGGTAGTGCCTCGAGGGCCAGTGCGGCTGTCTTGTTTTCGGTGTGGAGTGCTATGTCCGGATCACTAGCAAGAGTGATGATCCCGTTAGGCCCGGGCATCTTGAGCTTCATGTACCCGTAATGGGGTATTGCTTGGAAGATTGTGAACGCTTCCCTCCCTAGCAGAGCGTGATAACCACTGCTGAACGGAGCCACCTGGAACGTGACCTCTTCGGACCTGTAATTATCCGGCGTGCCGAACACCACATCTAGTGTGATTTTTCCTATACAGCGCGCTTCCTGACTGGGGATTATTCCTCTAAAGGTTGTGCTGCTTCGCTCAATGCGGTTCCAGTCTATTTCCATTTTTTGAAGGGTCTCCTCATAAATGAGGTTCAATTCGCTGCCGCCGTCCATGAGTACCTTGGTAAGACGAAAGCCATCCACTATTGGACTGAGGACCAATGCGGCTGGTGCTCGGGCTGTTCGGAATTTAGGTTCATCACTGGCGTTAAAGGTAATAGCCGTGTCACTCCATGGGTTTATTGTTGCTACTTGGTAGACTTCGGCAAGGCTGCGGAGTGTCCTTTTTCGCATATTATTTGATGCGAAAGTCTCGAAGACTGTTAATACCGTATTGGTGTCTCTAGGGTGGCTTTCTGTGGCCTCCGGAATTAGGAGATTTTCGCCAATTTTGGCCACCTGCCGGAGTATCCAACATGCTCTAAGGCTATGAGTTGGTGTGGCGTCCTCTGTACTATGAATTTTACAGGGTCCATTAAGCCATCCTTCCAGTACGGTTCCATGCCCTGTAGAGGGTTTTTGCTTTTTAGTGCTTGACCCGGGTGACTGGTGATGATGCACCCTTTCATTTCGGACTGGGTTTGTATTCAGGGCCGGATTGTCCCAAAATTTTATTTCGGTTTTCCAGGCGCTTTCCATCGCACAGTACTTTCGTACAATGGACGCCAAGTCAGCGAAGCATGTAATATCACGGCGACTTATGGCATTAAGTATTCCCTTGTCCGTGCAATTATCGCAGAAGATTGAGATTGCGTCTTCCTCACGGCAGTCCCTTAGCCTGTTCTTAACTAAGAGGAATCTGGCCCAGTAATGATGTACTGTTTCATCGAGTTCTTGCCTGATTTTGGATATATTGCTTATCTTGGGGTGGGTGGGTGGAATTAAATCCGAAGCCTCACCCCATCTAAGGCTCAGAGGTCGAGGAATTTCCGAACTCGAAAATTTGGATTCCTGGATGTTGTCTAATGAATCCAGCCCGTCGCCTGACTCTAAGTTCAGGTCTTGAGTGATATCCTCCCCTCCGCGGGTATCCGGCTTGGAGGGATCGGGAATCCGGACGTAGCGAGTCCTTAAGATAGATGACGGGTCGCCGCGCTGTCCCTCTACCACGGCAACGTGATGGGTGACTTGGGGAGAGTTAATCTCTCTCAGATCAGTTTTAGGCCCGATCTGGTCGTAATCCGTAGAGACTCCCAGGGCGGCGAAGCGATCCAAGAGCTCGTTTATGGAGGAAAGCTCCATTGGATCTAACTGCTCGGCAAGTTCCGAGCTGACATGAAGATTGTTTTCGATGGCTCGAGAGGTCATCGTCGGCGCAGAAGCCGAACAGGCGGTCATAAGAAAACCACCTAGCCGGAGGGTTTGGCCGACAGCCAAAGCTCCCTTAGCAACGGTGCCGTCTTTAAAGACGGGGCGAGGCATCCTTCCTGATGGCGATGACATAGAGGAACTCTCAATGAAAGCACCAATGTCGGTGTCAAAACCGGCGGATCTTGGGTAGGGGGTCCCGAACTGTGCGTCTAGGCCGGATGGTAACAGGAGGCAAGGGACACGAAGTTTTACCTAGGTTCGGGCCCTCTCGATGGAGGTAAAACCCTACGTCCTGCTTGATTAATATTGATGATATGGGTAGTACAAGAGTAGATCTACCACGAGATCGAGGAGGCTAAACCCTAGAAGCTAGCCTGTGGTATGATTGTTGATGTGTACGTTGTCCTACGAACTTAAACCCTCCGGTTTATATAGACACCAGATAGGGTTAGGGTTACATAGAGTCGGTTACAATGGTAGGAGATCTTCATATCCGTATCGCCAAGCTTGCCTTCCACGCCAAGGAAAGTCCCTTCCGGACACGGGATGAAGTCTTCAATCTTGTATCTTCATAGTCCAGGAGTCCGGCTGAAGGTATAGTTCGGCTATCCGAACACCCCCTAATCTAGGACTCCCTCACTGATGTTCTCTGAGCTTTCCAAGAACCAAACACAAATGCTCCTTATGCTCCTCTTCATTCTTCGAGTAAACCAGGATATCATCAATGAACACTACGACAAACTTATCCAAGAACTCCATAAACACTTTGTTCATCATGTTCATAAAATATGCAGGTGCGTTAGTCAGACCAAATGACATAACGGTATACTCATACAGCCCATACCTGGTGGTAAAAGCCGTCTTGGGTATATCCTATTCCCGAATCTTCAACTGGTGGTATCCTGATCGCAGATCGATCTTGGAAAATACCTTAGCTCCTTGCAATCGATCAAACATATCATTGATCATCGGTAGTGGGTATTTGTTCTTGATGGTTACTTCATTCAATCCTCGATAATCGACAACCATCCTTAACGATCCATCCTTCTTTTCTACTAGAAGTACTGGCGATCCCCAAGGTGAAGAACTTGGGCGAATGTATCCTTTATCCAGTAACTCCTTAATTTGCTTCTTAATTTCCACCAAATCATTTGCGGGCATCCTATATGGTCTCTTTGATATTGGCCCTGTGCCTGGCAAAAGCTCAATCGGAAACTCAATATCTCTATCCGGTGGCATGCCTGGCAATTCTTCTGGAAATACATCAGGGAAATCCTTCACTACTGGTACTTCCTCCTGCACAACTCCTGTTAAACAATTTGCTTGAGTCCTCTTTGGCACATGTCGGGATACATACTTGATCCTTCTCCCTTCTGGGGTGGTAAGCAAAATTGACTTACTGGCACATTCAATATTCCCTTCATACTTTGACAACAAATCCATGCCTAATATCACATCCAGTCCTTGAGATTCCAACACTATTAGGTCTGATGGAAATACGTAGTTACCAATCCTTAATGGTAACCGATCACACCATAGACTATCCATATATTCTGCTCCAGGTGAGGTTACTAACATAGGTGGCCTAAGGGCTTGGGTTGGCAGTTTATACTTATCCACAAATCCCCTTGATATGTATGAATGCGATGCACCAGTATCAAAAGAACGAGTGCAGTAAATGACTTAACCAAAAACTTACCGATTACTGCATCCGGCTGCTCTTCAACCTCCTCCAGGTTAACGTGGTTCACCTGTCCCCTGTTGAAAGGGTTCGGCTTCTTCCCAGAGCTTCCATTGCCATTTCCATTCTGTGATTCAGGACATTCGTTGGCATTGAAAGTGCGTTATATCAACTAGAGGGGGGTGAATAGGCGATTTTTATGAAAGTCTTCAAAACGTGGAAGTTATGAAGACAAATGATAGAAATAAACCTATTACCCTGCAGCGGAAGGTAGACTACACTAGGCAAGCCATAGTCAAGTATTCAATAGAGTGAAAGCACAATGACTAATAGCAGCAATGTAGTAAGGATCAAGTAGGAAGATATTGTGAAGCCACACAGAACACGCAGTCACTCAGTGAAGACAAAAGATAGTTCGAACATACAATGACTTCACAAGGAGTAACAGTAAGTAAAGGGAAGGGAAGATGAAACCAGTGACTCGCTGAAGACAATGATTTGTTGGACCAGTTCCAGTTGCTGTGACAATTGTACGTCTGGTTAGGGCGGCTAGGTATTTAAACCTTAGGACACACAGTCCCGGACACCCAGTCCTGAACACGCAGCTCAGGACACCTAGTCCTCACCGTATTCCCCTTGAGCTAAAGTCACACAGACCTCGCCCAATCACTCTGGTAAGTCTTCAAGGTAGACTCCCAAACCTTCACAGACTTCGTTCACCGGCAATCCACAATGTCTCTTGGATGCTCAGAACGCGACGCCTAACCGGCTGGAGGATGCACAGTCCTCAAGTGTAATAAGTCTTCAGATCACACAGACAAGAAGACTTAAGTGATGCCTAATTCTCTTTGGCTCTGGGTGGTTAGGGCTTTATCCTCGCAAGGAATTATCTCTCAAAGGCTTCGAGGTGGGTTGCTCTCAAACGACAAAAGCCGTACTCTGAATCTGAGCAGCCAACCATTTATGGTTGTAGGGGGTGGGCTATTTATAACCACTTGGCAACCCGGCCTGATTTGTCCGAAATGACCCTGGGTCACTAAGGAACTGACACGTGTTCCAACGGTCAGATTTCAAACTCACACGGCAACTTTACTTGGGCTACAAGCAAAGCTGACTTGTCCGACTCTGGACAAGATTCGCTCTCATAGTCTTCACTCGAAGACATAGGTTTTGTTTAAGCATCACTTCAGTCATTCTGACTGGTTCTCTTGGACCCCACTTAACAGTACGGTGGTTCCTATGACTCAACAAAGAAGAAAAAGAACTACGAAAGATCTAAGTCTTCGAGCTCCATAGGCTTCATGTGATGTCTTCTCTTGTCATAGTCTTCAATGTGAATATCTTCATATACCACCTTTGACTTCAATGTCTTCATACATTTTTAGGGGTCATCTCTGGTAGGAAAACCGAATCAATGAGGGAATTCTACCTGTGTTATCCTGCAATTCTCACAAACACATTAGTCCCTCAACTAGGTTTGTCGTCAATACTCTAAAACCAACTAGGGGTGGCACTAGATGAACTTACAATCTCCCCCTTTTTGGTGATTGATGACAAACTAGTTGAAGTTTTCAACGGGGAATATAATCTGTGAAATTTGTAAAGGATAAGGAATTGTCTTCATAAGTTGCAAGGGCTCCCCCTGAAGATGTGCATATAAGTAATTTGCTTTTGGAATGCAAATGCACATGGTAGGTTGTACTTGTGGAGATCCACTTCAACTTATGATGACAATCCACTATGCATGTGAAAGTATATGAAGATAATGACATGCATAATGGAAAATGGACGTCTGCAGAATGATCTAAGTGTGGAATTTATCGTCGCACATGCGGAATTTATCATCGCAACACAAGCTGGCAGATAAGTAGCAGACGACCATCGAGTTTAAGTGTTTTAACTCAAAGAACCAAATGTAGCAAAACGAGAGTTGTAAGCACGAAGCAAAATATAAAGCACCCGCCCATATGGACCCGCTTGAAGACTATCAACCTCATATGCTTCTCCCCCTTTTGTTAGTAAGGACCAAAAAGGCTTGAAGACATAGAGCATCTACTCATTCCCATGAGGAGTAGGTGAAGCAGCAGGGTCGTTGGTGGTGTTTGGCGGTGCTGAAGAGCTTGGAGCAGAGTCGAAGCGTGCTGAAGGAGGTGGCGGTGAAGTAGCATCGTCTTCATCCTCGATCACTCTGGCATTCACAGTTGTAGTAGAGGAAGAGAACTCAGAGTCTTCAAGGGAGGGAGTTCGTCGCAGCACTGCCCTTCGAGGAGGTGTGGAGTCAAACTTGAAGCGCTCAGTGAAGCCATCCTCTTGAAGATCATCTTCAGAACACATCAGCGTTAGCCCTTTCCATGTGCGGCGAGAGGTTTCATGGGTAACAAAAGCATTCTTGGTGGCAAGATTGCGAATGCGATTAACATCCACCAAGAGGCTTTGCATCTGACGCTTCAGCCAGTCATGATGCCTATCCTGTTTCCGATGAAGAGCCACAAGAAGCTCTCGGTCATTGAGAACACGAGTGCGCTTCTTGGGTCGTGGAGCAGTTGTACTGTCAGTGGCTTCATTGAGAGCAAGATGCGGTGCACGTGTAGTGCCAGCCAAAGGATATACACGAGCGACTGCTTCAACTCCTTCAATGTTCTGAGAAAAACTCTGATGCTCTGCATTCTGAAGACTTAGGGGTTCCTTGGCAGGCTCAGGATAGATGGCTTCAATCGACATATCCACATCAGGCAGAAAAATCCGATGATTGCGAGCAGATGGCTGATATGAGATAGTGGAGTGAAGTTTGATCAGCCGCATGACCCAAGGGGCGTAGAACTTCAAACCAAACAGATCAGAGCCAGATGCAGCAAGTTGGCGAATGAAGAAATCCTGTGTATTGAAGCATTTTCCATGAAGAATGTAGAAGACCAAAGTCTTCATTGCACCTTCCAGCTTGGCATGGGGAGAATGTCCTTTGATTGGCCAGAGAGTTTGCCTTATGATGTGATAAATGGTTCTTGGCAGATACTCAAGGTCTTCAATGAAGAACTCCGTGGGATAAGCAACATCTTGGGGCAATGGCTTCATCATACTGAGCATCTGACTCATATTAGGTTCAGTCTTCTGAAAGATGCTCTCAATAGCTTCACTATGAAGGTGACAGCCATGCTCGTAGAGATCGCCAGGAGTGGGCAAGCCAGTGAGCTCAATGATGTCAAAGACTTTGGCTTCGTGATGAATGTTTCCTGTCATCCACTCCAGGACCCAAGTCTTCGGATCTCTGCTATACCCGCGGATGTGAAGTGTGGCATAGAATTGGAGCAGCAACTCTTCATTCCAATGCTCTTGGTCAGTGACGAACGGCAACAGTCCAACTTCTTTGAAGCAATCCAGAGCTTCTTCCAGACAGGGCAGACCAGCTATAGCTTCAATGTCAAGGCGTTTGTGGGGGAAGATGCGACCTTGATTGTATAGAATGCAGGAGTAATAGCTTCGCTGCGGATAGCTCCAGAACCGATCAGATGATATCCTTTCCCTTGAGTAGGGGTTCCTAGAGCTATTGAAGAATGTGTTGTCTGCTCTGAAGCCATTGATATTGAAGGAGCCAGGTGCTGATGCAGGACCTGGGAACCTTGGCAATCTTGGGATTGGCTTCTGTACCTGAGGCCTGTGCTCAACATGATAGTCGAACTGGGGACCGGCAGCAGACTCAGGAATAGAAGTGGCGGGATCAGTGGCTTCGCTGACTTTTGGTGCTTTTGTTGGTGAGGGCTCCACATTAGCTTCAGCCATGACAGCGTCAGTGGCTTCACTGGTGTTGGTGGTGGCAGCCGGATTGTCTTCAGCAGAGACTTGAGGCCTTGGACCTTTGCGAAGCCTGCGCAATGCAGGTAACGCCTGTGGAGTTGCTGTTGGCTGGGCCTCAAAGTCTTCTTCCTCTTGTGGGCAATCCGCCCATGAAGCATCCTGTGCAATTGGCGTCAGTGGACGACCAATGCTGATGAGTTCGCTGTTCTCGAGCTGAGGAAGGACTGCACCATCTTCTACACGGTCATGGTCACCAATGTCTTCAGCAGTGATGGATCAGCTGCTGGAAAGTCTTCAGCTTCATGAGCCTCTGTGAAAGCAGGCTCATGGACAGTCAGTTGACGTTCTTGTGGATCAGCGTCGGGGTGAACCATGGAAATGGGTTCAACAATTAAGGGCTCTGTGTGAGCAGCCCGTTCCTTCTTGGTCTTTCTTTTCTTCTTGGCGGGGGCAGTAGCAGAGGCTTCAGGATGTTTTCTCTTCCTTGCTTCAGCCTCAGCAGTCCTGGTCTTCTTCAGTTCTGAAGCGGTTGACCTGGCATTTGGCTTCAAGCCAGTCATTCTAGTTGGGAAGACAATGGGATCTGCTTCCTGCCTTGGTGCGTCGGGTTCAGCCGTAGCGGGCTTCTTCTTCTTCTTTGCGTCCATCCTGGAGTCGATGCCAGGACGCCCAAGGGCCTTGCGCTTCTCAGCCTCATTGTAGGCATGCACACATTTGTCAGCCAGAACCTTCATGCGCTCACGCGAACCCTGAGCTTCTGCACGTTTCTTGAGAAAGGCTTCCTTGAGCTCGCAGCATAATCTTGAAGTTCTTCACTTCTTGCACGCTGAGCTTGGCCATATGCTTCTTGAACTGTGCCTTTTCAAAGTCAATCTTCTGCTTCAGTTCAACAATGCGCTGGGCGATAGCTAGTTCTAAAGTAATGGCGCCATGGAAGGCGACACTAAGGCCAATGGGTAGTTGCAGATCTTCGAAGCTGATGTTTGGCGTGTCAAACCACTCATCAATGAAGTTGTGGATGATTGTTATATCAAAGAGAGGCAGATCATTGAAGATTTCTGCTTCTTCTTTGCTCTTGATGAGTTGCTCAAGAGCGTCATCTGCAAGATCTTCATCACTTGACAGATCAATGGCATCATTGCGCAGAATGGCAGCAGCTGTTAGCTCTTGGCCGGTGTGTGGCAGAGGCATCTTGACCTTCTGGGGCTTGGAGATGCGTGATAAATCTTTGGATTTCACACTATCTTCAGGAGGTGCAGTTGCCAGTGGCTTCGCCCGTGAGATTTTTGGTGAAGGGGCAGGCTTTGAAGCTTTAGGCTTCTTCAACTTCTTTGGCTTCAGCGCTGCAGGCGCTTCATCTGATTCAGCGTCAGCTGCAGGCTCATTCACTGCAGTCCCTTGAACCAAGATATGGGTGATGAGGCCTTCAAGGTTGTAGAAAGGATTGACGACATTGGGTTCTGCATCACGTGTGCCGTCAGCCCTTGGAGCTGAGGGACCAGGGTTGAAGTCTAGTCCCAATGTCTTCTTGTTTTGCTTCGCTGAGTTCTGGGCAAACTGGAAGTTGCACTTGAACAGAATGTCGTCACGACACCATATTAGTGACGATGGGTGTGCATCAACAGGCTGTGGCCCACGGACCATGCAGGGATAGAAGCCTTGTTCCATGGCTTCATCTCTGGACCTGGGTTGAAGATTCTTGTATAGAATGTCTCCCCACGGTCTATTGATGGCATTTTTCTCAGCATATTCCTGGGTTACAAATCGGTATTTGAACCATTATTCTGCCCAATATCTTCGAATCCATTGGATTTGGGTCTTGCGCTGATTGTAATCCTCTTCAGGATCTGTCTTATACAGTTCTGAGAGGTCATCTAGCAGATCTCTAGATGTTTCTCCACGACGCTTTCTGCCACCCTTCCTTGCTGATTTCTCTGAAGCCATGAACTTTAAACTGAAAGGCTTCAACACGTTCAAAGGCTTCAAAGCTTTTCGCTTGCTGGACAAACAGGAACTTGCTTCAGGAGAATTTTTATGATGCTGTAAGAATTCTGCAAATGAATGCAGACTATGAGAACCAAGGGATTCTCCCACGGACATGTACCTGTGACAGCAGTAAGGTGCGAGGGAAGGGGAAGAGGTCATATGCATTCTCAGAAGATTTTGAATATAAATCAGTTTAGAAGACATTGACCTCATTGTGCGAAGACATTCAGTCATAGATAAGGAGTTGGTTCCAGATTTGTATGAATCCAGAGATCAGTACAAGTGAGGAATCTAACTACTTTGTGAAGCATAAGTGAATATACTAGGCATGTTATGAGATGCAGTATGAGAGAGATCTAACTTGTGTGAATAGAAGTTGCTTGTGGTAGAAAGTGACAAAGCCATAGGATCAACAATGCCGTAAAAAGGAAGCATTATTTACCATAATAAGAACTGCTAGACGGAGTGGAAGATGAGGCCGAGCAGTTCGATCTTCCGTGCCCTAACTTGGCGACGGAGGACACCTACGGCGACGGCGGAGAGGACGATGTCCGCGGTCGGCGTGAAGACGGCGCCGGAGAGGTTGCGGCAGCGAAGCGCTTCGTCACCGGCGTCGTCGAGGGCTAGCGGTGGCGCTAGGGTTCGTGCGAGAGTGGAAGAAGAGATAATGACCCCCGTGAAGTGTGTATTTATAGGTACAGGGGCGGCACTGCGTTATTACACAGGTGCCCCTGGCAATTCGCATATGAGGAACACGTGGCCATCATGCAGAATTTTGGGGTTTTTTCCACGTCCCACGCACGCCTGGATTGTCGGGTGGTCGTTCCTACTTCTCCGGGTTTCATGTGGAGGAATGAGCATTGAAAGCGGACTTAAGGTTTGTCTCTGTATCTTCTGCTGACAAGGACGCAGAGAAGACATTCGACAGTTTCAATAGAATGCATATGATTTGGAGAGATAGAGCTTGAGATAGAAAGCACAGAGAGGTTAGGGTCCGATCACATTCACTTAGTTCAAAAGATTCAACAAGAAGACATAGCTATAAGTGAATGCTGTAGAGGACAGAACACTAGTATATATGTATATAATCAACATAGTGAAGATAATCATGAAAACATGTTGAGATTGAAGCCAAACCAAATGTGAAGACATAGCAAGGTAACGCCATGAGTGAAACACTTCAAATAGAACATTTGGTGGTGGCGTTACCCACCGTATAGGAAGTATTAGACCCAGACACGGCGCACAATTACCGTGGCGCTCCGAAGTCAAATTCCACATTAATGTATTCACACTTAGAATGTATGTATTCATTGATTGAAGATATACTTTACTTCGTGTGTTGCACATCTAAGTCATCAATATGCATAAGGGTTAGGATGTGTGCCTGATCACAGGATATTTAGCTCACACCATAACTTGCAAAATCTCTTCTCATCCAAGGGCTTGGTGAAGATATCTGCCAATTGCTCTTCAGTGTTGACGTGTATGATATCAATATCTTCCTTCACAACATGATCTCTGAGAAAGTGATGACGAATTTCAATGTGCTTTGTCTTCGAGTGCTGAACTGGGTTGTTGGCAATCTTGATGGCGCTTTCGTTGTCGCAGTAGAGTGGCACTTGCTTCAGATGAATGCCATAGTCTTTGAGCGTTTGCTTCATCCACAGAAGCTGAACGCAACAAGATCCAGCAGCAATGTATTCAGATTCAGCAGTGGAGAGAGATACACAGCTTTATCCTCGCAGTAGAGTGGTTAGGGCTTTATCCTCGCAAGGAATTATCTCTCAAAGGCTTCGAGGTGGGTTGCTCTCAAACGACAAAAGCCGTACTCTGAATCTGAGCAGCCAACCATTTATGGTTGTAGGGGGTGGGCTATTTATAACCACTTGGCAACCCGGCCTGATTTGTCAGAAATGACCCTGGGTCACTAAGGAACTGACACGTGTTCCAACGGTCAGATTTCAAACTCACACGGCAACTTTACTTGGGCTACAAGCAAAGCTGACTTGTCCGACTCTGGACAAGATTCGCTCTCATAGTCTTCACTCGAAGACATAGGTTTTGTTTAAGCATCACTTCAGTCATTCTGACTGGTTCTCTTGGACCCCACTTAACAGTACGGTGGTTCCTATGACTCAACAAAGAAGAAAAAGAACTACGAAAGATCTAAGTCTTCGAGCTCCATAGGCTTCATGTGATGTCTTCTCTTGTCATAGTCTTCAATGTGAATATCATATACCACCTTTGGCTTCAATGTCTTCATACATTTTTAGGGGTCATCTCTAGTAGGAAAACCGAATCAATGGGGGACTTCTACCTGTGTTATCCTGCAATTCTCACAAACACATTAGTCCCTCAACTAGGTTTGTCGTCAATACTCCAAAACCAACTAGGGGTGGCACTAGATGCACTTACAGGCATAATGTCCGGTCTTCTGGCACTTAAAGCAAGTGACTTGGCTCAGGTCCTTCTTGGCTGGGGTTGATGGGTTGGTGCGGTTTTGGCCGTTGCTTCCTCCATTCCCATTACCAGTCTTGGGGCCATTGTGATTGAGCGAGCTACCTCCTCCATGGGTATGCTGGAAATGTCCTCCCGATCTAGGGGTAAAACGTGGCTTCTGCTGAGCTCCAGAATTGTACTTTCCTTGTCCATACTTCCTCTTGCGATTCTCAATTTGCTGTTGCTTCCCTTCAATCATAAGAGCACGATCTACCAACTCCTGGTAGTTGTTGAAGGTTGCTACCATCAACTGCATGCTCAACTCATCATTCAGTCCTTCCAGAAACTTCTCCTGCTTCATTGCATCCGTAGCAACGTCATCTGGGGCATAACGTGGTAATTTACTAAAGTCCTTCACATACTGGCCAACTGTCCATCCTCCTTGGCGCAAGTTGCGAAACTCTCGCTTCTTCATGGCCATAGCTCCTGCTGAAACATGGGCAGTTCGAAAAGCCTGCTGAAACTGGTCCCATGTGACAGTATCGACAGGGAAAGTGGTTGTGAAATTCTCCCACCATGATGCTGCGGGTCCTTCAAGCTGATGTGCGGCAAACTTCACCTTCTCCGCATCCGTGCATCCTGCTGTGGTCAACTCTCTAGCTGTCTTGCAGAGCCAATCATCTGCTACTATCGGCTCGGTGCTACTGGAAAACACCGGCGGATTCAGTCTAAGAAAACGGGCTAAGTGATCAACAGGTGGTGGTGGTGGTGGTTGTTGTTGTTCCCCTGATTCTGATTCTGGACTAACGACTGCATCAATGTGTTCTGCTGCTGGATCAACTAGGTGAGCTCCGGTGGAAAGGTAAATCCGGGGTCACGTCTCGAAGGCATCTGAGGGTTTAGAAAAGATGAGATTTAAGAATAGAGGGGGTCTAAAGAGAAAACACTACCCATATGCACATGAGGCAAAAGCAAACAATTCACTTCATTCAATCAAACAAGGGCATACAATCGATCTAACTATCGCAAAAGTGCTCGGACTATTATATTTACATGGTGGACTACTACTACTTATGAGGTGGTCTACTAGAAATATTCTTCGGTTGCAGACTCCATGATATCTGCTCCGGCTTCATCAACATAATCATCATCGCTGTCATCTGGGTCTGAGTCGGTGTCGTCGACGATGATGTAGTCTTCTGGGCGAATCTCCTTGGGTTCTTCGTCTTCATCTACCGGTGTAGGGCCTCCCATAAATATCCCGATCTTCTTGATCAGATCCTCATTCTTCTCCACCAATACTTCGATTTCCTCTTCATAATCTTCACGTGTAGCCTTGAGTTCTTCCTCCAGTTCCTTGATTCTTGTCCTTGCCTTCTTCAGGTCTATCATGTCGGCGCACACTTGGTTCTCCTGTCATCAAATGTGCTGGTTTAACTCCTGGATAAAAGCTGCAACTGATCTATCCTTCCTGGTGCTGATCATCTCCCAGTGCTCATCTCGGCGCCCACAAATCTGGTAGATAGTATCCTTGAGATCATTGCGGTAGACTTCTCCAATGCGTCCCATGGCGATGTGAGCTGCCATGCTCTTTCCTAGACTCCAAGTTGGTGCATCAAAAGAAAACTCTATGGGCTCAGTGACTGGCATGAACGTCCTTCCTGGAACTTGAACTTGAATCATCCAGCGCTCTTCTTCAGGTAAAGTGGCATTGTAGGTGCCGGTGAAGCTTGGTACTCCTATGTTCAGATATCTAGTGACTTCCTTCAAATGACGTCCAAAGGGTGTATCTTCATCCGGTTGAGTGAACTTGTTCCTTGCATCCGCCATCCTAAAAGAGTAGAAAAGATGAGGAGTCAGAAAGATAAGAGAGTGAGTAGTGATCTAGGTCTTTAGCTTAGTGGTCGTGTCCTACAGTCAGCGTGTGCTCTGATACCATCTTGTAGCGACCAGACCTCAAACGGTCCAATCTCTGTGCTCCGGTGTCATCCCTGGATCAGTAATGCTGACACCACACAGTACTTGAAGGATTTATAACAGAGTAGCAATCACACACTTATTACATCGAGTGTCTCAATAGAGAACTTATTACAATAAATATGGCTTAAGGTCATCTAATAACGATAACAGCGGAAGGCTTGGAAGATAAGTGAGTCCATCAACTCCAAGGGCATCACTGAGTATAGAACCACGGCCTAAAACTCCTTAATCGTCGTCTGGAAAGTCTGCAACATTAACGTTGCAGCCCGAAACGGGTCAGCACATGGAATATGCTGGCAATGTAACACATAGAGAGTAATGGAATGAAACAGCTATTCTATATGCATATTTGGCTGGTGGAAAGCTCTATGGTTACAGTTTTGCGTAAAGCCAAATTTTCCCTACTACAAAGGAATAAATTTATTTAACTATCATGGTGGTTGTTAAACATTGAGAATGGTTGACAGCATTCTCAATCCCAATTAAGCATCATCATAAACAAACCCATCAAAATTAATTTTATAGTAACATGTTGAGATTCACATGATAATCCAGGTACTAGATACTCAAGATGTCCATAACCAGGGACACGGCTAACCATGATTAGTTTATACACTCTGCAGAGGTTTGCGCACTTTTCCCCACAAGAATCGATCTCCTCCGTTGGGTTTCTCGCACTACATGGTGTTTGAGAAACGGATGACCGAGACATAGTCTTTCAGAAGTGCTAGCACCTTACGATGGGTAGACCGTACCACCTACATCTCCTACATCTGCTAGTCAACCACTATAAGAGTTCGCACGACTTAGTCAACTATGCTAGAGCCCATAATAGCTTGTGGCTGCACACGGAAGTTTCTAGCATGAATAATCTCATGATCCCTTTGAGCCTGGGTGGCGGTCCATAAAGAAAAACAGGCAATCCTGGAATACCCAGGTACCTCAATCCACCCAGATGTGTGTTTAAGTTGCCACCTTAAATAAACCATTAATTAACAATCTCACATCTGTCATGGATACACTCACCCAATCCATGTCTACTAGCATAGCATGACATAATAAGCAAACGTAGAAGTAACTCCCAAAGGTTTGATAATAAACAGGTAATAGGTACTACCTCAACTACTTCCCAAACCCACAATTTAATTAGATCCTAATCATGCAATGTGTAAGGATTGATCTAATGCAATAAAACTGGGTAGAGGGAAAAACATGATCAAAGTGTTACTTGCCTTGCTGATGATCCGGGAAACCTAGCGATTCGAAGTAGCAAGCGGCACACTCCGGGTACTCTATCACAAACAAACAAGTATACAATAAGTACTCAACTAATGCACAGGTAAAACTCGAATAAGAGATCTAACCAGAAAATTCAACGTAAGAACTCCGGTTGGCAAAAAGAACCAAATCGAACGAAGCAACGAAAGACAAACGGTAACAGAAACAAGCTCCGTTTACTAATCTGAATCTAGGTCAAATTTTACTGAGGCAAAAACTTGTTTAAGTTGGTTAAACGGAAAGAGGGTTTTGAAACGAAACTCCAAGCGCTTGAATCGCCTGATTCCGATAAACGAGCGAAAAGTTAGACTAAAACGAAAATCGGATCAGAAATCGCGATCAGAAAAATCGTGGATTTAATCCGAGAAAAAGAAAAATGACGAACAGTTTAACGAACGAACGTTCGTTAACTGAATCTAAACGAAGAACGCGTTCGTTAAAACGAACGAACGAGCGAACGCTCGCTAATTAGCCTAAACCGAAAAAACTGATCTAAAGAAAAATAAACGATACTAAAAAAACCGAACGAAAACCGGCGGGTCAACCTTGGTGACTCGGCGGCGAGACGGGCGGCGGCGGCTCCGGCGGGGTCCGGCGGGGCGGCGCGGGGCGGCGGCGAGGGCGCGGGCGGTGGCGGCGGCGAAAGGTGATGGCGAAAGGCGAAAGGCGGCGGCGGCGAAAGGCGAAAGGCGGCGCACGGGGTTCAAGGCGGGCAGCAGCTAGGGTTTCGGCCCGGGGTGGGCCGGCGGCTTATAAAGGCTGAGGCCTAGAGGAGTCCGGGCCTAGCACGGCCCGTAGGTCGGTTTGGACTTTTATAAAAAAACTTATGCTCGGAAAAAAATAAAAGGACTACTAAACGGACTCCAAAAATCCCAAAATAAATTTTCCCCGACTTCTAAAATCAAGCCGCACAGGATGAACATTTTTTTGGGGCCTAAATGAAATTTTGGAAAACGCGCATTTTTTCCTAAATTCAAATAAAATAGCAAATAAAACCAAATAAAATCTTATTTGATTTTTTATTAAATCCTCAATATTTCTTTATTTTGGGAAAGTCATTTTATTCCCTCTCTCATATTTTTGTAATAGAAATAATTGAAGATAAAATAAATAAAATCAAAAGATCCTATTTTCAAAATTTGAGACAACTCAAATATGAAAATAACGAAATCCCCAACTCTCTCCGAGGGTCCTTGAGTTGCGAAAATTTCTAGGATCAACCAAAATGCAATAAATATGATATGCAATGATGATCTAGTGTATAACATTCCAAATTGAAAATTTGGGATGTTACACCTCGCGAAGGAGAAAACATCGCTCAAGCTTTGGGGAGGCTTAAATCAATGTTATATTCATGCCCCAATCATGAGCTTCCAAGAGAAATAATTATTCAAAATTTATATGCTCGGCTTTCTGATAACAATCGCACCATGCTCGATACTTCTTGTGCTGGCTCTTTTATTATGAATACTATTGAATTCAAATGGGATTTATCGGTAAGAATTAAACGCAAATCTGAAGATTGGGACCTCAACGAAGGTAAGGAGTCAGGTATGCCACCTAAGTTTGATTGTGTTAAATCTTTTATGGATACCGGTGTTTTCCGTAAATTTAGCACTAAATATGGACTTGACTCTGAAATAGTAGCTTCTTTCTGTGAATCTTTTGCTACTCATGTTGATCTCCCTAGGGAGAAGTGGTTTAAATATCATCCTCCCATAGAAGTAAAAGTAGCTGCACCTACTAAAGTTGAAGAAAAGACTGTCACTTATAATGATCCTATTGTTCCTACTGCTTATGTTGAGAAACCACCTTTTCCTGTTAGGATAAAAGATCGTACTAAAGCTTCAACTGTGGTTCGTAAAAGCAATATTAGAACTTATTATGTGATATGGGTGCCAGTGCTAGTGCTATACCTATTGACTTATACAGAGAAATTATGCATGATATTGCACCTGCTGAGTTAGAAGATATTGATGTCACAATTAAACTTGCCAATAGAGATACTACTTCATCAATGGGAATTGTTAGAGATGTTGAAGTCATGTGTGGGAAAATTAAATATCCTGCTGATTTTCTTATTCTTGGTTCCCCACAAGATAGCTTTTGTCCCATTATATTTGGTAGACCCTTCTTGAACACAGTTAATGCCAAGATAGATTGCGAAAAGGATGTTGTTACTATTGGTTTAGGTGATATGTCTCATGAGTTTAATTTTTCTAAATTTCGTAGACAACACCGTGAAGAGGGATTGCCTAGTAAAGATGAAATTATTGGTCTTGCTTCTATTGCCGTGCCTCCTAGTGATCGTTTAGAACAATATTTGCTAGACCATCAAAATGACATGTTTATGAATGAAAGAAGGGAAATAGATGAAGTATTATTTAAACAGGAACCCATCCTGAAACACAATTTGCCTGCCGAAATCTTAGGGGATCCTCCTCCACCCAAGGGTGATCCCATGTTTGAGCTCAAACCGTTACCTGATACTCTTAAATATGCTTATCTTGATGAGAAAAAGATATATCCTGTTATTATTAGTGCTAACCTTTCAGAGCATGAAGAAGAGAGATTATTGAAAACTCTGAAGAAGCACAGTGCTGCTATTGGATATACTCTCGATGATCTTAAGGGCATTAGTCCCACACTATGTCAACACAAAATAAATTTGGAGAAAGATGCCAAACCATTTAGTGATCACCAACGACGGTTGAATCCTAAGATTAAAGAAGTGGTAAGAAAGGAAATACTAAAGCTCCTTGAGGCAGGTATAATTTATCCCGTTGCTGATAGTCAATGGGTAAGTCATGTCCATTGTGTCCCTAAAAAGGGAGGTATTACTGTCGTTCCTAATGATAAAGATGAATTGATTCCGCAAAGAATTATTACAGGTTATAGGATGGTAATTGATTTCCGCAAATTAAATAAGGCTAATAAAAAAGATCATTACCCCTTACCTTTTATTGGTCAAATGCTAGAAAGATTATCCAAACATACACATTTTTGCTCTCTAGATGGTTATTCTGGTTTCTCTCAAATACCCGTGTCAGCTGATGATCAATCTAAGACCACTTTTACTTGCCCGTTTGGTACTTTTGCTTGTAGACATATGCCTTTTGGTTTATGTAATGCACCTGCTACCTTCCAAAGATGCATGATGGCTATATTCTCTGACTTTTGTGAAAAGATTTGTGAGGTTTTCATGGACGATTTCTCCGTCTATGGATCCTCTTTTGATGATTGCTTAAGCAACCTTGATCGAGTTTTGCAGAGATGTGAAGAAACTAACCTTGTCTTGAATTGGGAGAAGTGCCACTTTATGGTTAATGAAGGTATTGTCTTGGGGAATAAAGTTTCTGAAAGAGGTATTGAAGTTGATAAAGCTAAGGTTGATGCTATTGAAAAGATGCCATGTCCCAAGCACATCAAAGGTATAAGAAGTTTCCTTGGTCACGCCGGTTTTTATAGGAGGTTCATTAAGGACTTCTCAAAAATCTCGCGGCCTCTGACTAATTTATTACAAAAAGATATACCATTTGTTTTTGATGATGATTGTGTAGAAGCATTTGAAATACTTAAGAAAGCATTGATCTCTGCACCTATTGTTTAGGCAACTGATTGGAATTTACCCTTTGAAATTATGTGTGATGCTAGTGATTATGCTATAGGTGCTGTTCTAGGGCAAAGAGTTGATAAGAAATTAAATGTTATTCAATATGCTAGTAAAACTCTAGACAATGCTCAGAGAAATTATGCTACTACTGAAAAATAATTCTTAGCAATTGTATTTGCTTGTGATAAGTTCAGACCTTATATTGTTGATTCTAAAGTAACTATTCACATGGATCATACTGCTATTAAATATCTTATGGAAAAGAAAGATGCTAAACCTAGACTTATTAGATGGGTTCTCTTGCTACAAGAATTTGATTTGCATATTATTGATAGAAAGGGAGCTAAGAACCCCGTTGCAGACAATTTGTCTAGGCTAGAGAATGTTCTTGATGCCCACTACCTATTGATGATAGCTTTCCTGATGAACAATTAAATGTCATAAATGCTTCTCATACTGCTCCATGGTATGCTGATTATGCTAATTATATTGTTGCTAAATTTATACCACCCAGTTTCACATACCAGCAAAAGAAAAGGTTTTTCTATGATTTGAGACATTACTTCTAGGATGATCCACATCTTTATAAAGAAGGAGTAGATGGTGTTATTAGACGTTGCGTACCTGAGCATGAACAGGAACAGATCCTACGCAAGTGTCACTCCGAAGCTTATGGAGGACACCACGGAGATAGAACTGCACATAAGGTATTGCAATCTGGTTTTTATTGGCCTACTCTCTTCAAGGATGCCCGTAAGTTTGTTGTATCTTGTGATGAATGTCAAAGAATTGGTAATATTAGTAGACGTCAAGAAATGCCTATGAATTATTCACTTGTTATTGAACCATTTGAAGTTTGGGGCTTTGACTATGGGACCTTTTCCTGCCTCTAATGGTTATACACATATTTTAGTTGTTGTTGATTATCTTACTAAGTGGGTAGAAGCTTTCCAACTAGTAGTGTTGATCATAACACCTCTATTAAGATGCTTAAAGAAGTTATTTTTCCAAGGTTTGGAGTCCCTAGATATTTAATGACTGATGGTGGTTCACATTTCATTCATGGTGCTTTCCGTAAAATGCTTGCTAAGTATGATGTTAATCATAGAATTGCATCTCCTTATCACCCACAGTCTAGTGGTCAAGTAGAATTGAGTAATAGAGAACTCAGATTAATTTTGCAAAAGACTGTTAGTAGATCTAGAAAGAATTGGTCCAAGAAACTTGATGATGCATTATGGGCCTATAGAACTGCATATAAAAATCCTATGGGTATGTCTCCTTATAAAATGGTTTATGGAAAAGCATTTCACTTACCTCTCGAACTAGAACATAAGGCTTATTGGGCTATTAAAGAGCTCAATTATGATTTCAAACTTGCCGGTGAGAAAAGGTTATTTGACATTAGCTCACTTGATGAATGGAGAATCCAAGCCTATGAGAATGCCAAATTGTTTAAAGAAAAAGTTAAAAGATTGAAAGTGCGTTATATCGACTAGAGGGGGGTGAATAGGCGATTTTTATGAAAGTCTTCAGAGCATGGGAGTTTTGAAGACAAACGATAAAATTGAACCTATTACCATGCAGCGGAAGGTAGACTACACTAGGCAAATCATAGTCAAGTATTCAATGAAGTGAAAGCACAAAGACTAATAGCAGCTAGGTAGTAAGGATCAGGTAGGAAGATATTGTGAAGTCAAATAGAACATGCAGTCACTCAGTGAAGACAAATGATAGAGCAAACATACAATGACTTCACAAGGAGTAACAGTAAGTAACGTGAAGTGAAGATGAAACCAGTGACTCGTTGAAGACAATGATTTGTTGAACCAGTTCCAGTTGCTATGACAACTGTACGTCTGGTTGGAGCGGCTAGGTATTTAAACCTTAGGACACACAGTCCCGGACACCCAGTCCTGAACACACAGCTCAGGACACCCAGTCCTCACCGTATTCTCCTTGAGATAAGGTCACATAGACCTCGCCCAATCACTCTGGTAAGTCTTCAAGGTAGACTCCCAAACCTTCACAGACTTCGTTCACTGGCAATCCACAATGTCTCTTGGAAGCTCAGAACGCGACGCCTGCTGGAGGATGCACAGTCCTCAAGTGTAATAAGTCTTCAGATCACACAGACAAGAAGACTTAAGTGATGCCCAATTCTCTTTGGCTCTAGTGGTTAGGGCTTTTATCCTCGCAAGGAATTCTCTCTCAAAGGCTTCGAGGTGGGTTGCTCTCAAACGACAAAAGCCATACTCTCAATCTGAGCAGCCAACCGTTTATGGTTGTAGGGGGTGGGCTATTTATAGCCACTTGGCAACCCGACCTGATTTGTCCGAAATGACCCTGGGTCACTAAGGAACTGACACGTGTTCCAACGGTCAGATTTCAAACTCACACGGCAACTTTACTTGGGCTACAAGCAAAGCTGACTTGTCCGACTCTGGACAAGATTCGCTCTCATAGTCTTCACTCGAAGACATAGGTTTTGTTTAAGCATCACTTCAGTCATTCTGACTGGTTCTCTTGGACCCCACTTAACAGTACGGTGGTTCCTATGACTCAACAAAGAAGAAAAAGAACTACGAAAGATCTAAGTCTTCGAGCTCCATAGGCTTCATGTGATGTCTTCTCTTGTCATAGTCTTCAATGTGAATATCTTCATATACCACCTTTGACTTCAATGTCTTCATACATTTTTAGGGGTCATCTCTGGTAGGAAAACCGAATCAATGAGGGACTTCTACCTGTGTTATCCTGCAATTCTCACAAACACATTAGTCCCTCAACTAGGTTTGTCGTCAATACTCCAAAACCAACTAGGGGTGGCACTAGATGCACTTACAAAGATGGCATGACAAAAGAATACAAAAGCGTGAGTTTAATGTAGGTGATTATGTATTGCTATACAACTCTCGTTTAAGATTTTTTGCAAGAAAACTTCTCTCTAAATGGGAAGGTCCTTACGTTATCGAGGAGGTCTATCGTTCCGGTGCCATAAAAATCAACAACTTCGAAGGCACAAATCCGAAGGTGGTGAACGGTCAAAGAATCAAACATTATATCTCAGGTAATCCTATAAATGTTGAAACCAATGTTATTGAAACCGTAACCCCGGAGGAATACATAAGGGACACTTTTCGGAACATTTTAGACTCTGAAAAAGAATAGGTATGTGGTACGGTAAGTAAACCGACTCCAAATCAATTCTAATGGCAATTTTCTTCCGTTTTGGAATATTTAGGAAAATAGAAAAATAAGAAGCGGTCCAGGAAGGACACGAGGGTGGAGGGCGCGCCCCCCTACCTCATGGGCACCTCGTGTGCTCTCCGGACTCCGTTTTCTTGCATGATACGTATTTTGGTCGGTAAAAATTCATTATATAATCCCCCAAAGTTTTTGACCACCGTATCACGCAAAAATCTCATGTTCTTGTTTCGAGCTGTTTTCTGCCAGGGTTGTCAGAGCCAAGCATCATGTCGTCTCCCTCCTCCTCCAACAATGAGGGCAACGATGCTTGGCTAATGAAGATAGAGCTGAAGAGAGAAGAACCCATGGAGATCAACAAGGATGAAGGTATCAAGAAGGCCACGGAGGACCAAGTTCTGACAACAGAAGACATCCTTCAACTTGATCACAATCTTCTTACCCCAACTGAGATCGAAGCTTTCAAGATGATTGAGCTAGCTCGTATACAAAACAAGTATCTCACACGTGAAATTTTTTTGTTGAAGGAGCATATCATCGCACTCAAGGGCATTATCCGCAAGTTGGAAGACCCCCTACGCTCGATGTGCGACTACCCATCATCACCACCATCCTCTTTACCAACAAAGGAGACATAATCACATGGGTACGGGCACTCCCCTTGGCAACTGCCAAGCTTGGGGGAGTGCCCCGGTATCGTATCACCATCAATTCTATTTTACCGTTTTTCTTAGTTCGATCCTTTTGGTAATATCTTGATCTAGTAGAATAAAGTTTTTAGTATGATCTAGTTGTGAGTTTTGCTTTATGATCCTTCTATGTAATCGAGTCTGTGAGCTATATATAATAAAGATTAGTGTTGAGTCAAGGGCTTGATTATTTTGCCATGATCTTGAGTGAATAAAATAAAAGAGAAAGAATAAAAAGAAATAAAAGAGATCATATGGATCTTATGGAGAGTAATGAGCTCACATATAGAGAGTATGATGATTAAAAGTTGTTGAGAGTTGACAAACATAGTTTTGGTCATCGTTGCAATTAATAGGAAGTAATAAAGAAAGAGAGGTCTTCACATATAAGTATACTATCTTGGATATCTTTTATGATTGTGAGCACTCATTAAAATATGACATGCTAAAGAGTTGACGTTGGACAAGGAAGACAGCGTAATGGGTTATGTTTTCTTACATCTGAGATAAATTATATTGTCATGGATCATCCAACATGATTGAGCTTGCCTTTCCCCTCATGCTAGCCAAATTATTTGCACCAAGTAGAGATACTACTTGTGCTTCCAAACACCCTTAAACCAGTTTTGCCATGAGAGTCCACCATACCTACCTATGGATTGAGTAAGATCCTCCAAGTAAGTTGTCATCGGTGCAAGCAATAAAAATTGCTCTCTAAATATGTATGACTTATTAGTGTGGGAGAAAATAAGCTTTATAGGATCGTGTGATATGGAAGAAATAAAAACGACGGACTGCATAATAAAGGTCCATATCACAAGTGGCAATATAAAGTGACGTTCTTTCGCATTAAGATTTTGTGCATCCAACCATAAAAGCGCATGACAACCTCTGCTTCCCTCTGTGAAGGGCCTATCTTTCACTTTTATCTCCTACCTTACATAAGAGTCTTGGTGCTCCTCACCCTTCCCTTTTACATTTTATCCTTTGGCAAGCACAATATGTTGGAAAGATCCTGATATATATGGCTAATTGGATGTGAGTTTTCATGAACTATTATTATTGTTGACATTACCCTTGAGGTAAAACGTTGGGAGGCAAAACTATAAGCCCCTATCTTTCTCTGTGTCCGATTAAAACTCCATACCCATAAGTATTGCGTGAGTGTTAGCAATTGTGAAAGACTATATGATAGTTGAGTATGTGGACTTGCTGAAAAGCTCTTATATTGACTCTTTTCTATGTTATGATAAATTGTAATTACTCCAATGACTGAGATTATAGTTTGTTAGTTTTCAATGAAGTTTATGATTCATACTTGAAATTGTGATTTAATTGTTACTCTAGCATAATAGATCATATGATAAGAATTATATAAGTTGTTGTTCTAAGAATGATCATGATGCCCTCATGTCCACATTTTATTTTTATCGACACCTCTATCTCTAAACATGTGGACATATTTTTCGATTTCGGCTTTCGCTTGAGGACAAGCGAGGTCTAAGCTTGGGGGAGTTGATACGTACATTTTGCATCATGCTTTTATATCGATATTTATTGCATTATGGGCTGTTATTACACATTATGTAACAATACTTATGCCTATTCTCTCTTATTTTACAAGGTTTACATAAAGAGGGAGAATGCCGGCAGCTGGGATTCTGGGCCGAAAAAGGAGCAAATATTAGAGACTTATTCTGCACAGCTCCAAAACTCCTGAAACTTCACGGAAGTCATTTTCAGAATATATAAAAAATACTGAGCGTAAGAAGTTCCGGAGGGGGGCCACACCCTGCCCACGAGGGTGGGGGACGCGCCCTACCCCCCTGGGCGCGCCCCTGCCTCATGGGCCCCCTAGTGGCCCTCCGATGCCCATCTTCTGCTATATGGAGTCTTTCGATGAGGAAAAAGTCATAAGCCAGCTTTCGGGACGAGACTCCACCGCCACGAGGCGGAACCTTGGCGGAATCAATCTAGGGCTCCGGCGGAGCTGTTCTACCGGGGAAACTTCCCTTGAGGAGGGGGAAATCATCACCATCGTCATCACCAATGATCCTCTCATCGGGAGGGGCTCAATCTCCACCAACATCTTCACCAGCACCATCTCCTCTCAAACCCTAGTTCATCTCTTATATCCAATTCTTGTCTCCAAGTCTGGGATTGATACCTGTGGGTTGCTAGTAGTGTTAATTACTCCTTGTAGTTGATGCTAGTTGGTTTATTTAGTGGAAGATCATATGTTCAGATCCTATATGCATATTAATACCCCTCTGATTATGAACATGAATATGCTTTGTGAGTAGTTACGTTTGTTCCTGAGGACATGGGAGAGGTCTTGCTATTAGTAGTCATGTGAATTTGGTATTCGTTCGATATTTTGATGAGATGTATGTTGTCTCTCCTTTAGTGGTGTTATGTGAACATCGACTACATGGCACTTCACCATTATTTGGGCCTAGAGGAAGGCATTAGGAAGTAATAAGTAGATGATGGGTTGCTAGAGTGACAGAAGTTTAAACCCTAGTTTATGCGTTGCTTCGTAAGGGGCTGATTTGGATACATATGTTTCATGCTATGGTTAGGTTTACCTTAATACTTTTGTTGTAGTTGTGGATGCTTGCAATAAAAGTTAATCATAAGTGGGATGCTTGTCCAAGTAAGGACAGTACCCAAGCACCGGTCCACCCACATACCAAATTATCAAAGTACCGAACGCGAATCATATGAACGTGATGAAAACTAGCTTGACGATAATTCCCATGTATCCTCCGGAGCGCTTTTCACTATATAAGAATTTGTCCGGGCTTGTCCTTTGCTATAAAAAGGATTGGGCCACCTTACTGCACTTTATTTACTTTTATTACTTGTTGCTCGTTACAAACTATTTTATCACAAAACTATCTGTTACCTATAATTTCAGTGCTTGCAGAGAATACCTTGCTGAAAACCGCTTGTCATTTCCTTCTGCTTCTCGCTGGGTTCGACACTCTTACTTATCGAAAGGACTATGATAGATCTCCTATACTTGTGGGTCATCAATAACATATTGGAATAAGGTATCTTTGGCCTCTTTCTACCCCGACGATGTCAGATTTGGCGTCAACAATTTGTGTCACCATATTTATTGGCTCTCTTCAAATCTTGGCAGTTGGTTTGTTTGTGAAGATAGAAATTGGCCTGCCATTGGTGTGGTGACTTCGACGTCTTCTTTAGTGATGCTAAGGGCATGCCCAACGGGTAGCCTCAGTACCGGTGCCCCGCGTGCCAGCTAGGTTCGGATGCCACCATGGCATTAAAGTGGTAGCTTGCAGACTAGAGGTGACTCCTGCAGAGGAGCCAACTTCCTCGAGTGAAAAAGCAAGAAAAGGTAGAAAAGTAGGAGAGCACAAGAGAGAGAGAGTGCATGCTATAAAGGAGATGCGTCAGCCCCTGCTTGGGAAGAGAGAGGGTGTGGGGCTCAGCCCTGGTGGCCTCACAATTTTGCGTTGGAAGATTAAAATGAAACCGATAGCCTCAACCTACTCAGTCTATGTGGCAAGTATGGGGCAGCACCATACGGGTGCTACCGTAGTTCATGCCCTAAGTGGCATGATCCGGTTTCTCTAGCCCTCTAGACCAGTAATGATGGATTGAAAACATATACTGCATGGCATAATGCTTCAACCGATGTTTCTTCTGTCATTTCTGGACCTCGTCTAAAGAGGCGAATGATTATTAAGTCGTTGTATACTTGCTACCGTTTTCTTTAATAATGGTCAGATCTAAGATATCTTTCGTATCTTGAAAAAACTAACCCGATGAAAACCTGTTTTGTCCATAGGAAGGCGTACTACAATAAGCGGCGCCTTTTTCGTCGAGCATCCCTCGTGTGTGTGTGTGTCTCCACAGTCAAATCGGGATAAAGCAACGGCGACGTCATGGCCTCGCCGGCGACGCCGAGGCCGGCGCTGATCCGGCCGCGCGCCTCGCGCAGCCGCTCCCAGTTGGGCGCCGTCAGCCTCGCCTCCGACCACGCCGCCGCCACGGCCTCCTCCGGCCGCCGCCGCGACTTCGTCTTCGTCGTCAACCCCTCCGGTACGCCCCACCCGGAGCCTCCCCCTCCACCCCACCCCACCCCGGCCACGTATCTCCACTCTAAACGCCCTCCGCGTCGCGCGGATCCCGCTGTGCAGGCGCCAATGGCCGGACGGGCAAGCAGTGGAAGCAGCTGCTCCCCTTCCTCCACACCCGCCTCGCCGACCAATGCAACGTAAGCCTCTGAGACCTCCTAGATCCCCGCAGTCCGCAGACCACATCACTCCACAACCGCAAGCTCCGATTGCCGTGCGAGACCACGCTTGGGCTCAGATCCGGCGGTAAATAACTCGGTGATCTCACAGAATATTTTGCTTTGTGCCTTTGTGTTTGTGGGTATCGATCGGGTGATCAGATTTGCGAGTGCATCACTTCGGGCCCGTCGCACGCCATAGATGTCACGAGGGAGGTGTGTGCGCCTCGCTTCATATCAAATTCAATCATCACCTGTTAATTTTCCCACTATGGGGTTCCCACTGTTCTCTGAACACTGGTCCTCTTGTGCGTGCCTTAGGCTATAAAGGACGGTGCTGATGCTGTGATCGCCGTTGGCGGGGATGGGACGCTTCATGAGGTATTTGTGTGTCGCGTGTTGGCACGATATTGGTGCAAATTGTTGACATTTCCTGCATTTGATACCGGAAGCACATGTGTGCAGGTGGTGAATGGCTTCTTTTGGAAAGGAAGCCCGGTCCGTGCTCTCGATCGAGGGCCTGATCACTTGACGGCACTTGGTGTGAGTGGCATACCTTGTTGCTTTGCTGAAAGAAAAGGAGATTGCCCTTTTTGTCTTTTGAGACATAACTGTTAGGGTGTTCTGGAATGTTTACACGATGGAATTCGTTCAGTAGTGATGCACTTTGTTTTTCTTTTGCAGCTCATCCCACTTGGAACTGGCTCAGACTTTGCTAGGACATTTGGATGGTAATTTTGTTTGTCATTCTTGTATGTTCTATACATGCCCTTGTGGTTTGGTAACCTCCATTTTCATTGGAACGTGTTGTTATTGCTTGTTAAACCAGGTCAAATGATCCCCGTCAGGCGATTGATCGAATTGTGAGAGGTTTCTTCCTTGCTACTTTATCCTCATATAGCATCTATGTTGATTCTTCCTCTGTTAGCAAGTAAAGTACACGGATATATAGTAACCGGATTAAACTAATTTCTTATCTTCTGTCTCATCATTGCGGATAGCCATACCAGATGATAAAGTTCTAGCCACTCTAAACTCAACATTTCAGTGACAACTTCCCCAGTTTTGTGACAGTTATGAAACCAAGACCAACATGATCAAATACCTGTGTACTCAGACTCAGTGGAATTGTCTGCCCAACATCTCAGACTCACAGGTAAACCTTTTCTGCAGGAGTTAAATCAAAATTAGACATTGGCATGATGGAAGGTCCAAATGGAGACCCACATTTCTTTATAAATGTTGCTGACATCCATCTGTAAGTGGATAGTGATAATTTGAAACATCAAATTCAATGTATATGTTGGAAATTTAAAAATTGCTGTGCCTACAGGAGTGCCAAGGCAGGTTATTTTGCTTCTATGTACAAGAGGTTTGGCAACTTATGTTATGTTCTGGGAGCTTTAAGAGGCTTTTGGGGTCATACTAATCGAGATTTGAGAATAAAGGTGAGCTTTTATGTAGGTTTTGCTTCCAAGTGAGTTGCACTATACAGCTTTTTTTGCCCATGTAATTTTGAACCTTTGCAATTTGATAACACATATAATAGGTAAATGGAGGAGAATGGAGAACAGTTGATAAAGTCACTGCTCTATGCGTTGGAAATGCCAAGTACTTTGGTGGTGGCATGAAGATTACTCCAACAGTTGATCCTTTTAGCGGTGACCTTCAGGTGCCTAAGCCAGTCAAAATTAATTTTACAATTTAGAGTAAATGGCACGCTTGTAGAGTTGTAGTAATTTGTAAGGTGTTTTACAGGTTGTTATTATCCAAGATTTCAAGTGGTACAGTTTTCTTCTTAAGCTACATAGGCTGTATGGAGGCACACACTTAACGGTGAATGGCGTGTCATCAATAAGGTAAACAATACATCGGGTTTTGTTAAGGTTCTTGGACTTGAGAGTGAAAAGGATATTACTATCTAAAATGATTCTGTGAACTTGGATGATGTGCCTTTTGTAGAAAAAAAAACCCTGCATGGAAAACACACAGATACTGCAGAAAGCATATTGCTTTTTATGTTCCCAAGGAAGGTAGTTGGGCGCTTGGAATGTTTGAACATATAGGCCAACCTCTTAAAACATATTTATGTTGATCGATTACTCTAGTATTTGTTACCATTCTTCATTAGTACTGTTTGCTATAATATCTTAATGTCTGGCAAAGGTCCAAAAGTTTGGTGTGTGTTTTTTTTTGAACAATATCTGAGCCCTCTGACCGTTTATGTAAGAACTAGCCAAACACGAAATTGTTTTTTATGGAAGCGCGTGGGTAACGTGAAAATGCTTTGCTAAGCGCATTTGGTTAGTTTTCAAAACACTAGTTCGAGCAGTTGAAGTAGTAATCATTGTTCTGATTTCTGAAGGTGTTTCTGAAACACAGCAAGCACAGTTTAATTCAACAATCTTGATAGATGTCTTCATCTGACGAACAACATTGCTGTTGCAGAGTACAATCAGTTGAAGTGGCAGAAGTGGTGCCTAACGGCGACGTCTTTGTGCAATCTGACGGGGAGCATTTCGGTTTTCTTCTGACCAAATTCTCAGTTCTGCCTGGCGCAGTAGATTTCTTCAGCTAAACCGCTGTGCTGTTTCTTCCTGTCGGATTCCGACGGACAGAAGACGCGTGATTCTTGGTGTGAGTTGCCCTGTTCACCTGGTCAATTTCTTGTGCCATAGATCACGACGTTCTTCCTCCTGTTACACTAGCTTAAGATGACGTGGCAATCAGGTTGCTCCACTCACTTGATCTTCTGGTCTGATATGGTAGTACGCACGTGAAACAAATTACTGATGTGCAGCAGCCACCCGCCATGTAATTTCTCTGCCTGCATGCAGCATAGAATAGTCGGGTCGTTGGTGTTCATAGACAAGCTGTAGAGTCACAGCACAGGGGCCGAACTGGTATGAGTGTAAATTTCACTGTTGTTTCTTCAGTCTTGTAAGTACCGTGTGCAATAATACGGCTGCTTGTTGCTCGAACAACTGAAGTGCCTGCAGATCCAGTGTCAAGATGATGCATTCCCGACCTCCAAGGTAGGTAAATGTTGTCGCGAAAGCTTTTTAGTACCAATTGCGCGGAACAGTGTCACACAAATCAGACACACTTTTACTCTGCCCCCTTGCTGAGTGTACTCCACAAATGTGATAAAAATATTCTAGTGGTTCTTTTGGAGTGCGTAGTGATTTGATTCCGGGACATTTATCTGTGAACCTGGGCCGAGCGGAGTCTTTGTTGTGAAGCGATTCCGGAGCAGAATCTCTTGTGTCTGTTCCTCACGTACTACGCAAGGAATATCGTGACCGTTGCTTGGAAATCCAACTGCCAATTGAAAATAATGGGTAGTAGTGAAAAGATAGTACTCCACTAGCGTGCCCCCTGATGGCATGGCAGCAGACTTTATGCTCCTTTAACCTTGGGCATGATGACTTGACTCCTTTATTCTCGTCACTGTCTGAGATGTGCTCTCGGTCTCAGGTGGGTTGCTGGACCATCAGCATCGCATCCCATACTGTACGTCGTCTGAGGTCTGACCTTGTGGGCGACTCGAGGCAATTCTGGTGTTGATTTTTGAAGAGCGAGAAGAAAGAAAGTTGTTGATGGCAAAAATCGTATGCACAGCAACACACTCAATTCCTGAAGTGATCAACAATCTAGCCGGTCTTCTCTTCTGCCGTCTTCTGCTGTATGAGGAACAGAACAGCCTTCTTCTTGCTGATCTCAAAGAAAACTTGATTCTTCTGGACGAATCTTCAACGGATCAACAGCAAACAGAACCTAAGCGACGTCTAGGTCCTGTTTTCCGGGTGCAGCGGCGTAGGGTTGGCCTACTGCCACGGCGATCTCTGAACTTGCAGGCAAGAACAGAGGAGTCGATGGGGAAAAACGAACGAAAAGAAAAGCTATGCGTGGAAATAAAGTAGATATGTTTTTGTCTATGTTGGGTGTCCCTCTACCGGCCTCCGACCCTACGTATATATAGGGCGATCTGGACTTTGATCCTTTGATCGATCAGGAGACCGATCTGGTTACAACTCTGTTTTACAAGATTTGGTCCTTATCTGTACATTCAAAATCTAAACAGGAACCTGGTTTCCTTGATAATAAAAATAGTATAACCAGCGACGTCCGCTCCTCTCTGTGCTCCAAAATAATCAAGCATATCTCAACCGTAGCCCCATCTTCATCTTATACCTGATGATGGTTGTACGTGAACAAAACTGGAGTCTAAATCTTCAACTTCCTGTACTCTTACCTCCCCAACTCCATCAGTGTGTGAATATCTTCAGTTAAAAAACAATCTTCAGCTTAGCACATTAGCATTATGATCCATATTTTTAATCTGCCAAATTTGACTATCAACAAAAGTGTGCTCTGCTTTGCACGTACGCCCTGCCTGACGATGGTAAATGACCACAGGAGCAAAGCGGGAAAGCTAGCGCGTAATTTCCCTCTGTATTTTTTGCGGTGGCAAGCAAAGCAAAGCTGTTCCGCATGCCCGCTTTGGTTCCCAGTTGACACGAGCCAGTGATCTGACTATCACCAGCAAAACCCATGTTAGAGCAACTCGGACCGATCCAAACGGACAGCGATTTCGTCTGTTTTTTGTCCGTTTGGGTCGGCCGCCCGCCCTGTTTTCTATATGAGTCGGCAGCACGCCCAACGCGTCGACCCATATATACAGGCGTGGCCGGCTGGCCGCCCAATTTTGCATTGCATTCAACATATGGTGAAATAAAAATTTAACAAACAAAGTAGTCCATCCAAATAAATAGTATAGTTTACAGACCAAATAAAAATAAAAATGTTTTATATAGTTTTGCAAACGAATAAAAAAAGATACATCTGTTGGTTGTCAACATGAATCCACATATGCTCAACCAAATTATTTTGCAGTTGCACGTGAGTTTCCCAATCACGCATATCTTCACAAAACTGAGTGAACTGCTCAAATGTTGCCGCTACTCCATGCTCAGGCACAACATTCTCATCCTGAAACTGAAAGCCTTGATCGTACAGACGTTCCGGGCGCTCGTCTTCTACGATCATATTGTGCATGATCACACAAGCAGTCATCACCTCCCATAGTTTCTGCGTGCTCCAAGTATTAGCAGGATACCGGACGATGCCCCATCGAGATTGCAAAACACCAAAGGTACGCTCGACATCCTTTCTAGCACTCTCTTGCTCTTGGGCAAATCTTTTCCTTTTCTCTCCAACAGGGTTGGGTATTGTCTTGACAATAGTGGTCCACTGAGGATAGATACCGTCACCAAGATAATACCCTTTGTCGTAGGTGTGGCTGTTGACAGTAAAGTTCACCGGTGGGCTGTTGCCTTCGGCAAGCCTAGCAAACCCCGGCGAGCGCTGAAGCACGTTGATATCATTGTGTGATCCAGCCATGCCAAAGAAAGAGTGCCAGATCCAGAAATCTTGAGACGCCACGGCCTCTAGTATGACAGTGCAAGCCCTGACATGTCCCTTATACTGCCCTTGCCAAGCAGAAGGGCAGTTCCACTCCCAGTGCATGCAGTCTATGCTGCCAAGCATCCCCGGGAAGCCCCTGCTAGCATTCATCGCCAACAAATGGGCTGTATCTTCAGCTGTCGGCTCTCTCAAGTACTCAGGGCCAAACACAGCAATCACAGCCTTGCAGAACTTATACAGGGACTCTAGACATGTAGACTCGCTCATACGGACGTACTCGTCAATGAGATCACCGGGCACTCCGTATGCAAGCATTCGGATGGCGGCAGTGCATTTCTGATAAGAGGAGAAACCAATCTTGCCGACGGCATCCTCTTTGCACTCGAAGTAGTCATCATAGCCGACCACTCCCTCTCTAATACGGTTGAAAGCATGCCTACTCATACGAAACCGGCGGCGGAATTTGTGATGTTTGAACAACGGGTTTGTTGTATCAAAGTAGTCCTTCCAGAGAAGGAAATGCCCGCTCTCCCGGTTACGATTCAACGCCGGAAGGTGCCCCGGAATGGAGCCACGGAACAACGGCCGCTGGTTGTTGACGTGGTGATGGACCAACACGGCAGCCAATATCTCCTCCTCCTCGTCGGACGACGAATCGTCAGAGTCGCAAAGGAAATTGTGGAAAAAAAACTCATCGGCGGAGTCCATTTTCGTACCTTGGCAAACTGTCGAACAGCTTGCGGGCGTCGAAGAAGGAGACGACCGCGAGGGAAGACGCGGCGCCCACAGACCAGCTAGCTGCCCGGCCGGCGTCCGACGAGTGTGATGGCGTCCGACGAGCGTGCCAGTCGTCTATGGCTGGGGCGGCGAGGCGTCTACTTGGTCGCGGGGCGGCTGGGCGATGGGGTAAACAGCGGCGGGGAACCAGCTTGCTCCCCGGCGGCAAAACGGCGACGGCGGGCGACTGGGGGCAGGGGCAGCGTTGCTGGGCGGATGTGGAGGCGCGGCAGCTGGAAGAGTCGCCGGCAAAATGGGCGGCGACGTCGGTGACGGAGGAGGCGGGGGCGAGAGTTGCTTTTTGGCTGGGGGGAGAGAAGGCCAATGTGTCACAGACGAGCAGGCCCGGGGACAGGAGTAGGCGAGCGAGCGCGCGTCCATCGCGTATCCGCGCCGACGCAAATTAGGCTCAAAAATGGGCCGGGAATGGGTCGCCCGCGAACGAAAAACGGACGCGCGTTCGTTTAGGTCAGCGCGTTGGGCCGCCTTTTCTGTCTGCACCGATCCAAACGGACGGCTGTGGTTGGAGTTGCTCTTGTGTCCCCGGTGCAGAAGAAGAAATGCTTGGTGATGTTCATCTATCCCTTCATTGTCATCCGTTTGGCCCGAGCAAAGGCAAAGCTAGAGCTGAACGGAAAAAAAAAGGAACCTGTGCGTCGTACGGACGGACGGTGCACCTGGCTGGAACCAGGTCAGGTAGAGAGCAGCCGCGGCGACCGTCGGCTCGCTCTCGCGTTCGTGGCTTTGTGTTCGCGCGTCCGGCGCCGACGTGCTGTGCTGATGTTGTTGTCTCTATGCCGACGGGCTCGGCGGGCGACGGCGATGGAGGCGAGTGAGAGAGTCAGTCGACCAAACGGGAAGCTGTCAAAGGGAAGAAGCAGCAGCTGGTGGCCGGTGGGCGAGCGGCTTGGATCGACGTCCGTGGCGTGGCCGGAGGCGGACGCGGACGGGATAGGAAAGATTGTGCACCCAACGATGGGACGGGATGCATGGGCCGACGGGGGTGCGAATGCATCCATCGCCCAACTGCTTGCTTGAGTAGTATTTAATTAACTAATGTTAAGGGTCTGTTTGGTTTTAAATAAGTCACTAATTTATAAATCGAAAAGTGAAAAAAATGACTTATTTTGCCAAACAGACCCAACTTATAAGTCACCCCAACTTATAAGTCATAAGTTGTTCCACCCCAACTTAAAACTTATAAGTCACCCCCTTTTGCGTGGGTCCCACCACCTGCATGATGTTGATTGATGTGGAAAAGTGTGTCAGGTGACTTATAAGTCAGGTGACAACCAAACATACGTGACTTATAAGTCACTAGTTTTAAGTCACCTGACTTATAAGTCGGGTGACTTATTGAAACCAAACAGGCTCTAATATACTCCCTCTATCAAATATATACATAAAGCCTAATGCGGCTTTTAAGGCTAACTATGATTGCATATATTATAAAACAATGATATTTTTTTTGAAGATCTAAAACAATGATATATGACATGTAAGTTACACAAAATACACTGTTAAATTCCTATGTGAAAAGAGCTTTTCAATGATATAATTTTGGACATTATATATGTCTCATATACTATTAATTGTACCAAAAATCAATGGATGTCTTAAGAAACGAATTAGGCCCTACATATATGAACAAGGGTACATATATACACTGCTTGATTCTCCGCCTCCGCGTGATACGTACTACAGTACTTTTTCCGTAAATTAATATAAGAGCATTTAGATCATTAAAAATAATAATCTAAATACTCTTATATCACTAAGAGGGAGTATTATTCTCGGAGCCGCAAATTGATCGAGCCTTAACTTGCGTGTGGCTCGGGCAATTCGTTGGTTCATCGCCGCTGCTACCAAACATGACGACCGACAATACAGCAACTAACCACATCTCCAATAGCATGTGTATATTTGGATGTCTATATATTCATATAAACAATGGTCTAAAAAGATTCTCTCATACACATCCAGTTTTGCATCAGAATGTCTATATACAGAGACCATGACAAGTAGGCCATCGCTAGGAAGAGGAAGAAATCATGACTGCAGCTGAGTTTAGACAACGTCTTCACATTGTCCAGGCATGGACATTGTCAGAGGCCAATTTAGAGGATGTGTATATTTGGACGATCATATAGGCAAGCTGCTGGACGCCTGTTTTAAGCTCACGTCGTGGAAAACAAGTATAGATATCCATATAGACAAGCTATTGGAGATGCTCTAGGCGCCTACTCACACAGTCACAGACAAAACAAACCACCGAGCTGTCGAGGCAAAAGGCGTTGGTAGCAACCATCCCGCGGTCGATCGCGAGGCGGCACCCCTGGCTGGCCTGAGCGAGAAAGCACGCCCGGCTTCCGCATCCTCCAAACGCCGGGACGGGACCGGCAGCGGAAACGCCAGATTTCGGAAGCCTCTCCTCGCCGTCGGTCGGTCACATGGGACGGGAAACGGATGGGACGAGCCGGCCAAACCAACCATGGGCTCGAATCGACGGCCTGTCTGGCTGGTGCCCGCTGTCCATCACACTCGTGAACTCTCTCTTTCTTGAGGCTGGGAGGGCCGTGCCGCAATCCCAGCCCGGCTGGCTGGCTGCATTCCCCGGCGCGTACGCCGAGCTGTCCGTGCGGTGCAAATCTTGGAGGAGCGCGTCACCTAACTGGCTAGCCCAAGTCCAAATCCCACGGGGTCTTTGGACTGGAGTCCATCCATCCATCGGTCCAGGCCAGGGGCGGGCCCCGGGGAGCAGCACTACTTGTTGGGACATACCAATTTTTTTAGAAAAGGAGAACGACTCCCGGCCTCTGCATCTGAAAAATGAGACATACCGATGTTGTACATACATACATATCCAGCCAGCATTTTTTTTTGAGCCGGGCGCCACCTCTTTCCATTACTCATCATAACAGAAATACAAAATTCAAGTCGATCCATAATTAACGAAGACCACACGAACAGACGTAAAGACCTGCAAACAACCATATGATTGGTTGCGGATGTGCACGCTGAATTAGTTAGGTGGTTTGTGGACATTCCAGGGCTGGCTAATTAGGTTCTTCATTCATGTGTCCTGCAAACCCATTACAACACGTCTCCGTTTTCCTCCGATTACATGCATGGTCCACACAATGACACACACGCAAGTGGCGAAAATGCGCATTGTCAGTATCGCGACTCCAAACTAATTAAACCTGTTCATGGGCAGCCCGGTCCAACAAGCCTGACATTCAGGCCAGGCTCGGCCTCGAGATCTTTGCCGCCAGAAGCCCGGCCCAAAATCCCAAACAAAGCTTGAGCTTGGCAAAAAAACATCGTTTTACTCAAATAAAAATAGACGTGTGTAATATAGCACTAGTACTATTTTTATGCCCTCAAAGTAATTATTTTAAATGCGAAAACATGATGTTCACATGTTTGTTTTGGGCTGGGCTTTGTCAAGTCTCGCCCGAGGTATGATCAGTTTTACAGCTCTAAGCCAAACCACGTGCTTCAACCAGTGGACATTCGAGATTTTAACTAATCGACACGCATAAATGAAAGATTTTCCATTTCGAATTAATGAGACCTCTACTGCTCACTAAATATTTGTAAATGCATATCTCCCCATCTTGGCGATTGTTTCTGGATCTATCAATATTTGTACCTACATCTACAACTATGTGATGCCTACACAGGTGACAGGTCTGTAGTAAATGCACGAGCTGTTTGTTTCTACATCAGATCAGACATATATAGAACGTATTCATGATGGGAAGATAACCATCAGATGAAGGGAGACGATCATCCTAGTCGTCTCATACGGTCACTAGCCATCGATTTTGATGTATCTCAATGTTCATCTGCATCCACATCTATATAGCACTAGTACGGAGTAAACAAGATACTCGTTCCTTTCCGGTTTATAAGGCTCAATTCAAAATTGTCACCAACCAACGTAGATGATGAGTGGTGAAATACTTTTTGTAGTTTGCAAAAGCACTCAATTAATGCTTTTGTTTTCCTTAAAAAAGTATGTTTACCAATGCATTAATTGCAATGCATGCATGCATAAATTACATGTATTGGTCAATTTTCTCTTAGTACTTGCATGCAATGATTTAATGCACCTTGAAATCTGAACATGTGATGGAAAAAAACCAAATTGAGCCTTATGAAATGGAAAAATTAAAATTTTGAGATAAGCCCTATAAACCGGAAAGGAGGGAGTAGTCAGTTAATTTCTATATCAACCATACCATGTCTTCATATAACAATCTCTATATGACATTCAGATCAAGAGACGTTCTAATCTCTCTCTTTTTATTCTCCGGGGAGAGAAGTTTTAATCATCTTGACTAAAGACTATTGAATTATTTACGGTTCCTGAAATATATCCGCCTACCTCACTAAATAGAACATACACTTGTTTTTCACTGGGTGCGTGTAAACATGTATAAGTCTCGCAATCTCAATAATCATTTCTCCATCTATAAGTATGTCTATGCCAGTCTTTCGTAGATGCAAATAGTTGTTGGTTTCTATGTATGGATGACTTGCATTCATGAATGACCTATAACCGTCACATGAAACACTAGCACTAGTCATCAAAACGATTGTCTCATTCGATTATCATGAATTTTGGTTTATAAGTGCCTACCAATCACATGTTGGAATTGACTAAGGTTTGACCTAAATTAAGAACCTCACATTACTAAGGCTTTAATCCACACACCTCGTGTGTATAAATCTATGTATCTATGTCTATATTAATATCTACATCTACATCTATATCTATCTATGGCTATATTTATATCTATACCAATATATAAAAAGACACAAAGAGGCATGTCCGAATAATCTTGACCGTCAAACAAGGTCAATCCAACAACCTAGACTGCTCCAATGACGAGCGCTCAACATGTTTAGCGTGCCATTAATATCATACCAAATAAAAATGTTAGAATTAATCACATAATTAACATGCAAGACGATATCTACTACCTGATATCCACACGCAGTTAATATACTGCCTAATATCAATATGCATTGCACGTACACATTTATTGATATGTATAGATCACACAGTCCCATTAATTGACACCCCTAGCAATATTCCTAGTGCCAAATTTAACATTTCATTACCAGTAAAAAATCAACGATGGCAACAATTTTGGAACGTATGGCATCCAACCACCAACCAACACAAATCCTATTTAGAACAAAAGATCCCACCACCATATTGATTCCAAGTGGTGATAAAGCACACTCTTTGATCTCACAAAGCAGAAGACACAGACAACTAGGCAAAAATGAAATGTTGCAAAAGGTGATTACATGCACGCATAACATACCACTAATGCAACTATCATTGACAAAAGTTGAACTAGGAGTAGCACATAATAGAAGCAGTAAATAAATCCAGCAAAAATGGCACCATGCATGGCTTGGCTTTCACACATTCTTTTCCCAAAAGAAAGATGAAATAAATCTCATTCTCATGGCTCCCACATTTTAAAGGCCGATCCCAAAACCATACCCGGCTTGCCTCTGGCCCCACCGCAGCGCCACAGTGACCTCACTGCCCCTGGGTCCACAGCCACCCGGGCCCACGTGTCATTGGGCGAAGGCAACGGGCTGACCAGTAACGGCAGAACCCTGCTGCGCCTCTACAAAATGCTAACCCCACACGGCAAAGCGTACCCACGCCGGACGCTCCCCTGCCCCCCAAACCAATCTCCCGTGGAGTCAGCCGCGCATGTAAGCGGCCGGAGAAGAATCCCAACCTCCCAAGCGACTCTGCCCCATCGTGGTCGTCAGCAGCAGCAGCAGCTAGAGCCGTGGCGATGGCGGCGGCGGCGGTGGGGAGGAGGCTGCTGCTGCAGTCGGAGACGCCGCGGCGCCAGCAGCAGCAGGCGGCGCCGTCGCCGTGGAGCGCGGGGTACCTCAACACGTGGCTGTCGCAGCGCACGCCCGTCTTCGGCCTCCGCCTCTGGGTGCTCATGGGCATCGCCGTCGGCGCCGCCATCGTGCTCGTGCTCCTGCTGCTCTTCCTCTGCCTCTCGCGCCGCCGCCGGGGCCGCCGCGCGGCCAATCTCTACCACCCCGCCGACGCCAAGCCCCTCAAGCAGCAGCAGCACCTGCAGCACCAGCACGCGCCCACGCCGGCCAAGGACATCCAGGAGATCGTGCGCCGGCAGCAGCACCAGCAGCCGGCGCCGACCCCGCTGCCGCAGCCCGCCGCGGCGCAGATGGCCAAGGCGGAGCCGCCGCCGCCGCAGACGCAGACGCTGCAGCAGCAGAGGGCGCAGCTCCCGGCGATGCCCGCGGGGTCCAAGCGCTCCACGGCGGCCAGCGGCCTGTCGGCCACCACGAGCGGCGGGAGCGAGCGGGACCTGGCCACGCCGAGGAGCGCCGGGAGCGGCGCGATGGGGCCGGAGGTGTCGCACCTCGGGTGGGGCCACTGGTTCACGCTCCGGGAGCTGGAGGAAGCCACCGACGGGCTCGCCGAGGAGAATGTGATCGGCGAGGGGGGCTACGGGATTGTCTACAGAGGCACGCTGCAAGATTCCACCATCATTGCCGTCAAGAATCTGCTCAATAATAGGTAACCTCGTGACCTCATATCCCGAAAGTTTCTGCGTGTTTATCTCCTTTGAGCTGTTCGATTTGAATTGAAACATAAATCCCCTACGCTTTGATGCTCAAATGAATCCCCTACAATTTCTGTGTTTTGGTCTCCCCTCATAAAAATGAATCCATCGGCCAGAGTGAATTCCTCTTGCTGCGTGATTTGATTTGGGGGAAAACAAATCTTTGAAGCAAATACCCATCCACTGTCTTTTGCCTTGATCTTGTTCCTGTTTTTTCATGAAATTGTTGTGCTTTACCGATGAACTGTTGGATTGTGGGGCTCAATAAAAATTTTCAAATCACCGGTCCGGCATCATTCACTCTCTTTCCGTGTGCCCATCCGCATTCGATTCTCCGCGGTTTCCGTGACGCATTTTAAACACTGCGCACATTTCTAGGATTCGAAGGCTGTTCCATTTCTCACCCCGTCCCATACTCTGATAAAAATATCCGTTTCTCCCCCCATACTCTGATGTCCACATCCCTGCTTTTGCATCAGGGGCCAGGCTGAAAAGGAGTTCAAGGTGGAGGTCGAAACGATCGGCCGTGTCCGGCACAAGAACCTCGTCAGGCTGCTCGGCTACTGCGTGGAGGGTGCCTACAGGTAAAATGCATTTGCAATCTCTTCCTCAATTTGTGAACCAGTTTCCGAATTTCTCTTCTAATGTGGTTGAACTTAACAGGATGCTTGTCTACGAGTATGTCGACAACGGCAATCTCGATCAGTGGCTTCATGGCGAGATTGGGGAAGAGAGCCCATTGACCTGGGATATGAGGATGAACATAATTATCGGAACCGCTAAAGGGTCATGCTTCTTCACTGTTATTTCACCTTACTAAATGGGTTTGCCAAGTGCTATTTCTTGGACTATAATCTTCCTCATCATTCTATAGTTTAGCTCCATCTGTATATACGGTGGTTACTGTGTGTTGCTAGGCTGTGACTGAAGAAATAAACCAAATATAGGTCATTAGCATTTTAGTTTCTTGGAAGACAAAGGTGCTAGCTGGCATGTTTAGGTCTGTTCTGTTACGAGACATGCGTCTCGGTTAGGATGATGGAGCCGAGTTCTGGTGAGATTCGCTGTCCCAAGGAATTCAGATGCTTCACTCACAAGTTTTGTTAGGACCTATTTCTTGACATGCACATATTCCCTTTTAAGAGTTTAGAGAAAGAGACAACTGATTGCAACCTATGTTTCACAGATATGTAAAAATTATGGTACTAGCGTTTCATTTTACTTCTGAAAACAATTTGAATTTCATACCCATTTAAATAGGAGAAAAAGGTCTTTAGCTTCTGAGACATGGCATGTGCTTATCTTGCATGCCTCCTTCCCTTTGCTTTCCCGCTGCCAGCTTTATTTTAGACAGGGCACCCGGTTTGAGATAGTTTGAGGTTCTCCCTCTAGCACTCTAATGTAGTAGTATTTGTTAATATTTTGTTTAGCTTGCGTATGTTTGTAGAATAGAACATTGTGATTCTGTTTAGCGGTCAAAGCCTGAACTGAAGCATCATGTGCACTCGCAAGCACTCTAGCTGTTATATTCTTTGCCTGGAAGTAATATTGCCGGTGGTTTGCTTAAACAACCTCAACAGCTCTCTTCAATGCTGGATGTGATAGTTAAATTCGTTACCTCTGACACCCGATTTTGCTTGCCCAGGCTGGCCTATCTTCACGAAGGGCTGGAACCGAAGGTTGTCCACCGCGACGTCAAATCTAGCAATATTCTCATCGACAAGCAGTGGAATGCTAAAGTATCGGATTTTGGGCTTGCAAAATTGCTGTGCTCGGAGGAAAGCTATGTTACCACCCGTGTTATGGGAACCTTTGGGTTAGTGTCGATAGTCTTTTAGTGCTCGGTGATGCAGAAAAGGTTGTATATCTTGTTATGACTGAACCTTTTGCTTTATGTTGCAGCTATGTGGCGCCTGAATACGCCAGCACCGGAATGTTAACTGAGAGGAGCGATGTGTATAGCTTTGGCGTTCTTTTGATGGAGATCATAACTGGTAGATCTCCTGTAGATTATACTAGGTCAGCTGGAGAGGTAAGCTTTTTTTTTAGCCCATTTCTATTAGTTTCTTTTCAGAACTGTGGAGGCGGCCCGATGAAGCTAAATTCTTGTATTTTCCAGGTGAACTTGATCGAGTGGCTGAAGAACATGGTGGCTGAGAGGAAAGCAGAGGAAGTGGTCGACCCCAAGCTCCCCGAGAGGCCTTCCCCGAAAACCCTGAAGCGGGCTCTTCTGGTCGCCCTTCGCTGCGTCGACCCCGATGGCCATAAGCGGCCTAAAATGGGGCATGTGATCCACATGCTGGAGATGGAGGACCTAAACCCCCGCGACGTATGTTTCTTCCTACTATCTCGGCAACCTTGCTATAATCTTTCATTCGCTCAACATCAGTGCTCAGTTACTCACATTGTCAACTGCAACGAATGAAATGTGCAGGACAGGAAGCCCCGAAGGGATGCGGCAACTGACAGATCCAGCTCGATGGAGGATGGGAGCCTGAGCAAGCGCGAGAACCAACGGTACAGATGATGATGGGAAGGACAGAAGAACGACGATGCCGAGCCGCCGGGACATGATCTGAGTTTGTCCGGATGGACTGCCTCTTGCTAGATATGTACGTACGTATGGTACCATTAATTAACCAAGCATGTGGTGATTGCATTATTTTTTGGCCCCTGATTGGATCTCATAGTACTTATGATACATAACCAACTCAACCCCCCTCCTTGCTCTTGATTGTATTATATGTGCGAGCATCGTTCTATGACAGTTCTTGATATACTCACTTGTTGAACCGCACAAGTGCAGGCTGATGGTGTTCTCCTCTGACTTGTGACTTGTGACTAACACCCCCAGCTGACGCTCATGGCAGTCTTAATGATAACCCACTAGCTAATTGCAAGTGTTGCTTTGTTTTTGTGCCCTCTGCTACTGCTGATCTAGCAGCACTTGGTCTTATGATTCCTGGCACTGGAAGATGAGGCAGTGATCATGCCTCCTTGTTCTTGCTGCTGGCTGCACGTGAGGTCACATGCCATTTGCACCATGCACACTCTCTGATGAAGATAGATGCTGACAAAGCCATTGTTGTTTATCATCATCGCCATTGGTTTGGCTGAATGCTCTTTTTGGCCGTCCACTGTACCGCATCTGGCGACTCAGTAAAAACAGCATCTGGGCCAGTCCTTGTCGGCTTCGTCCTGTCCTGATGACCTGATCGTGTACCGTGTTCATCTCTACTAGCAGGAGTACCTTTTTTCCATCCAGTTTATGGGATAGGAGTTCTATTTTCCTGCCGGTCAACAGCTTAGGTGTAGCTTGTTGCTTTGTAAGGACTGACTACATGTCAGTCGACTGAAAATAAATTAAATTTTGGTTCAGTCGATTGGCCCCTGGGCATGTGTTGGCTCCCTGCCACAGCTACGTACGACATACAGATTAGCAATTTGATTGAAATTAGGCAGCATGCAGGTGCACTAATCTACTCCCTCCGTTCCTAAATATAAGTCATTTTAGAGATTTCAATAGTCTACATATGAAGCAAAATGAATGAATCTACACTTTAAAATACGTTTATATTCATTCTTATGTAGTCCCTATTGAAATATCTAAACAGACTTATATTTAGAAACGAAGGAAGTAGCAGCCAACAACGCCCAGCAATGACATCGGGCCCAAACTGCAAGTAGAGAACATCCACGAAGCGCTAGAAATCGTCAAACGAGGCCATTGACTCAACCACAAAGAGACGTGTTGCCGCACTGCAATATCTAGTTGAGGCAGCGCCCAATGAGTAAGGACCAATGCATGTCAGACTTACACACAGGTTGTGCGTTTACATAATGACAACATAAAAAAATCTGTTTAGAAAAAAATATGCACTTTTCTACATATAACTTGCGCTTTCTTATAATGACATAATTAGCACACAATTTATATAGAACTTGCGTTTTTTTTTAATAATATGCAATAATAATTGTGGAATTTTCACAACAAAGAAGTTTCCTAAGAAGAAATGAATCAGTGGCATTAGTATTACCCTTCAAGAAAAAAAATTCAAATAATGAAGTTTTCTAAGAAAGAAAGAATTAGTGGCATAGGTACCCTTTAAGAAGAAAAAATGATAACAAAATTTGCACAAGGTTTGCACAGAATTTGCACTATTTTATAATATACACAATGATGACAACAAGATGACCGATGAATAGCACTCTCACACATATTTGCATGCAATGGTTTGTGGCTATATGTACAATCTCACAGATGTATATTTATTTTTATACATGTGCGATCTCACCGATGAATAGCACTCTCACACATATTTATTGTTATACATACATATATATATGGAAAACTTATTATTACTATGCAAAACTGAGCATATTATAGTGAGATTTCCACAAAAAAAGTGATTTCTAAAAGTAACGGATTAGTGGCACCGATATTACCCATACACAAGAAAAGTAATGAAAAGTAAAGCAAAATCAAAAAATGAAAAAAAACTAAAAAAGAGTTTTCTATGGAAGAATTAATTCATGGCATTGGTATTACCATTTCACAAAAAAAAACTAAAACAAATCATAATAATGAAGTTCTCTAAGTAATAATGAAACCCTTTATGAAGAAAGAAAACGAGAAAGAAAAAAACTTTCAAAACTTGCACACAATTTGCACTAAAGTTGCACTTTACGAAAATATGCAAAGAATAAGCATATAATAGTAATTTTTTTCATATTCTACTATAATTTACACATAGTGTAACTAAAATAATGTATTTCCTTTAAGAAGAAGACAAAAAACTTGCGCACAACTTGGCACGGAATTGCGGTTTTATCGTAATATGCAAAACAATCATATAATCATGCAAGTTTGGCACATATGATATGACATTTGTTTGTATATAATTACATTTAGCCAAAAATCGACAAAAAACAAAAACTACCACAAAATTGCCTAACTAGTAGTTCCTAGAAGCACATCTGGACATGAGCTAGCTTCGCATGTTGGCTGAAAAACTACCTGCATGCCCGTGCATATGGGACTACACATAAAACAAACAATGATAGAAAATTGCACACGGTTGGCACAGAAATTGCACTGTTTCATGATATGCAAAAATAAGCATACACTACTGGAATCAGCTTCTTTGCCGTCCGCCATGGCGGACGGCAAATGCATGGATCACGGACGGCAAACTTCTTTGCCGTCCGCCAACAGACGGCAAACTCTCCGTTTGAACACGTGCCAGCAAAGTCCTTCTTTGCCGTCCGCTTCCTGGAAACGGACGGCAAAGGGTTGTGCCGTCCGCCGTTGGTGGCCAGCAGACGGCAAAGACCGTTGACGACAGTGAGGTGGGGTGAGATCCGTTAGGGGTTAACGGCGTGCTTTGCCATCAGCCAGCGGACGACAAAGTGCTCAAACATGCCAGTCCCAGGAATCACAGGTAGCTGCCACGTGGCATGTTTGCCGTCAGCTAGCGGAGGGCGGCGGTGGTGGCTGTGTTTGTCGGGGAGGAGAGAGGGAGAGAAACAGAGAGATGGAGGGCGGGGTGGGGATCGGCCGCTAGTTAGGTTAGTTCTTTGCCGTCCGCCCCACCTTTGCCGTCCGCTTTGTTTGTCTTTGCCATCCGCTAGCAGACGACAAAGAGGAGGGCCGTTAAGTTTTTTTAATCAGCTCGTTAGTGGGGACCACCTCTATCTTTGTCGTCTGCGAGCTGACGGCAAAGATTCGGACAACAAATAATTGGCTGATGGCAAAGACCTTCTTTGCCATCAGCCAGTTCTTACCGTCCGTTTTCTATAAGCAGACGGCAAAGACCTTCTTTGCCGTCAGCCAGCGGACGGCAAAGAATTGGCTGACGACAAATAAGCTAATTCCAGTAGTGATATAATAATGGAATTTTTAGACAATGGTATGAATCGCACACACATTACATTAAAATTGAGCGAGTGTTTATCCTTGTTATGAGGGCAATTATTTGATAGGTGCTTAGTTTTTTACAGCCTGGCTTGGACCCTAAAAACAAAAAACAAAATAAAAAATATACTAGTGGAATGAGAATGGTATTGCCTCTAAAGAAATAAAAGAAAAACATAATCAAAATCAAAACAATAAAGTTTTCTATGGAAGAATGAAACCCTTTAAGAAGAAAGAAAGTGAAAAAAACTAAAACAAAATAAAATAATAAAGTTTGCACTGAAATTGCACTTTTAGTAATATGGAAAGAACGAACATATAATATTGCAATTTTGCACTCTACTATAATTTACACACATGTTGTATAGTACTTGTGTGTATACTTATTTAAACACACACAAAATAACATTTTCTAAAAAAGAATGAAGTAGTGGCATTGGTACCACCCTTTAGGAAGAAATGAATGAAAATAATAAATCATGGTAAATTTGCACATAATTTACACATAAATTGCACTTTTTGTAGCTATGCAAGAACTAACATATACTAGTAGAATTTACATAAAAAATAGGTTTCAAAGAAGGAATGAATTAGTGTCATTGGTATTACCCTTAAATAAGAGAGGAAGTGAAATAATAACTTAAAACTAAAATTTTGTCAAGATCAGTACAAAAATTGCAGTTTTTATAATATGTAAGAAGAAACATATAGTAGTGAAATTTCCATACTCTAATATAATGTATACATGTAGTACTTGTGTGCATATATTTACACACACTCAACATCCAAAAAACGTATAAAGAAGAAAAACTAAAAAAAGCTAAAACACACAAAGATCTGGAATAAAAAATAAAGAAAAAATACCCACAAAAGAAAGAATGAATATATGGCATTGGTATTACCATTTAAGAACAAAGAAAATGGGAAAAAAATAATCTAAAACAAACACTGACAAAACTTGCGTGAAATATACATAAAAAATGTGCTTTTTAAAAATATACAAGAATAAGCATATAAAGGTGGAACTTTTGCAAAAACAAAATCTAAGAACAAATGAATAGTGGCACATAATAGTGCATCTTTCACAGAATTACAATTTACACACACATTATACATTACTTACGTGTATATATTTTATATTCGCCCAACATTCAAAATATACCCATAAAAACCGACAAAAAACAAAAGTAAAAACACACGCAAACAACCTAATAAGAAAACATGTAACAGACTTCAGCCTACCAAGAAATCGACTGACCCAAAATAGGGGTCAATCAAAAAACGTCCAGCCCAATACAGGACACAGCACACAGCAAGAAAAAAAACAACTAGCACGAATCTTGGAGCAGCAATCAACAGTCAAAAAAATCGACGGACCCAAAACTTGAAACTCAGTTAGCTGATATGTATCTAAAGTGTGCTTTGTAAGTGTAGATGATGGAAGAATGAATGGTGGCTGGGACCTTGCGTTTCCTTGTTAAATTAGGGACGGTTGATCGCTGACAGAGATGATAAGCTGGCAGCAGCAGCCGGTGATGATCGGCGTGGCCGGCCACGCGAGTGGCTGAGCTGTTGCCGCACCGTTGCTGCCCTGTTATTGGGTTTCTTGAGTTTTGACGTCCCTTTGGTTGATCATCAACGGCTAGCTCTGTGCTGTGCTGTGTGTGAGCTGCCGAGCACTGCAGTCGTGCATTCACTCAGAGAAGTATGAGTATAAAATTATTGTGTGGTGTGTGCGGAAGCAAGCGTCCAAGAAAACGGCTTGGAGGGATATGAGTGACCTGGCCTGCCCTGACCGGGTCGAGAAGGGAAGAGACAAAAGAGATGGCTGGCAGAGACAGAACATGGAAGGGCAACACTGGGTCTGGGTGGACTGTCAGTCCCTAGCCATTTGGGTTTCCAATAATTTCCGCCGTTTTGGACACGACCCGACCCTGTTGGCATCGTCTTGCTGCTGAAACGACCACCTTGTGACGCCCGGGGAGGTGTTTAGTAAAATAAATCGAGTTTTTTTATCACAAATATTTATTTTTACAGAAGGGATGCCTAATTAAGCGTTCATCCTATACAAATAAGTACTTCTTCCGTTCCAAATTACTCGTGATGGTTTTAGTTCAAAATATTTAAATGATTTGGAACGAAGAGAGTATGAGAATAAAAACCTAATTTATTTTTCTAAACATCTTTCCTAAACACCTTGCATTGTACTAGAAAAGGCCTGAGCCGTCCTCTGCCTGCCGACACGATTACGCGTGCGCGTGTAAAACTGCAGGTGGCCGAGAGAGACCACCCGGAACCGTCAGTCAATCAGTCTCATGGATTGGCGCGAGCTGGATCCTCCTCCTCCGCCGGGGACTGACGGCGACGGCGGCAGCGCCACATGGAAGTGGAACCTGTCTGGGCTGGGCTGGCTGGAGGATGTGGATGCGGAGCCTCCTGGCAGCTAGCTATAAGCTACGCGTTCGCCCGGTCCTGCCTTAACCCGCGTCCGGCTCGCGGCTACATTCCACCACCACCACCACCCATGCCAGTCTGCCCGTCGCGTCGGCCGGGGCTCACGTTGGCGCTCGCTCCCCCGGGTGGCTTGACGGCCGGCTCCGGCGAGACGGCGACGGAGCGAGCGTCGGCAGACACGCACAGCAGCAGCAGCAGCAGCACGGTTCACGCGGCTGTCCGTCCGCCTAGCTGGAGCGCGCGCCCTGCATGTCCCTGTCCCACCCGACAGCGACCCCGCGCGCCCTCCCTCCCGGACCAACCGGTACCGCCATTCGCAACAGATAAATACGCGGGACAAAACGGCCGCGTCGCCGTCTCGTCTTCTCCTCACGGGAGAGAACGCGGGCGGCGGACACGGAAGCGCCATCACCAATGATTGACGACGATGCTGATGCAATCCGACACGCGAATGATGCTAGATGCATGGGATAATCACGATGACCACCGGAAAAGCTGGTTCAGCGACCGATAATCACATCACATCACATCAATTATTCATTCAGTCGCCAAAACAGGGAAATCATCCAATCCAAATATACAAACCACGAGCGAGTACAAGTTGGTGTGCTGGTGCGGCCAGGCCACATTATTATTACCTACACAAAGGAGAAAGAAGGCTGCGGCGGCAAACACACCTTTCCCAAGCTCAAACAAATGAGGACGGAGTTGTATGACCGGCCATCACCGGCAGAGATTCAGAGATGACTCAGCTTCTCGTGCTCGACTGGCTTCCGCCCTCAGCGGGGCTCCGCGCCTGCTTGCCGTTGCGCAGGGCAGCACTCTCCGGGGCGGCCCTCTTCGGCCTCGGCTGCACACACACATAAATAAACACGCGGTGTTAGCAACACTGGGTTGCCTTGTTGGTCTATCTCTTCTTCCTTCATCAGGGAGGTCCTGCTAGTGGTATAGCTCACCTTGTTCTCCGAGTTCTGGTAGAAATGCCTCAACAGGATGTTCCTGGGCTCCGTCGTGATCACTGCAGTTCCAGGGATCACCGGTCAGTAACAAAATTACCACAGAAAAGGTGATAGAAAAGTGGTTCGGTGCGAATGGATGCACCTCCATGGCAAATTAATTTGACTTTTCAACATGTTACATGTGTACGTATATATAAACTAATGTACATACTCAACTAGATATGCACAACGCACAACTAGCAGTTAGTTTCATTAGCGATTCGTAACAAATCTATCTGCCAGAGGAATAATTTGCCACACAGGGAGTTCATACGAAATACGTATCGCAGAAGCTGGCAAAAAAGGAAGCGGCTCGATCCCTGTAATGAGCCAAATGAAGCAAGCCTTCAGTGCATTTCAGTCAACCAAAAGTTGTGGCACAACTCTGAAACTACCAAGTTCAGTGTTAAGGGTCTATTCAGATGATTTTTGTTCTTGTGTATTCCCCAATGTTAGTAGCTAATAACTTCTTCACATATATGCTCGCAGCGCCTAAAAAGGGCATGTAATATAGCAGGTGTTTGCTCGGTCATTGCATTCTGCGCTTAAAAACATCCTATTTTTGAATGGAAAACAATCATATATGCTTTTTTTTAATTTATATTAACCTTTCTTTGTAGAGTTCATTAGGAGTATGCAATAAAGTTTTCACTGACATGAGCCTCCATCACCATCGAATGACAAGCTGAGGACAAAACAGAGCATCTTGACTCCTGTCTCAACACTGGAGGTGAACTGCTGGTCGCCGCTACCGGAGGCAACGCCAACGGAGAAGGCCAGAACAGCTCCTGTTGCTGCGCGTCTGGTGGCACTCTGATCTTTGCATAGACCATGACCATCTCTCTCCGTTGCAGTGTTTATCTTTCAGTGTGTCCTTCATGCTAGAGTTTTACAACTTTTACTTTCTTCTTGTCTTTAGATTTTGGTAAAACCTTTCTGTGAGGATTTACACCTGGATGTCTGTTTTGAACAAGACTCTGTTTTACTCTGGTTTCAATCGATGAAATCATCTAAAAACAGTTTTCACTCACCAGCTGGGCCGACATGTCAGGATTTTTGATAATTCAACCTCGCCTGGTAAATTTTTCATTAGGCACCAGACAAATGGCCCATAAGCCTATGAACCGAAAACCCACCTATTTTCTTGATTCATACTGCTTGCCCCTTTCACTCAACTCAAACAATTCCTCTCAAGGACCAAGCACTACAATATCTCCTTGTCGAAGGCACTCTTAATAGGAGTTCCCTAAGAATTAAACTTGAAGGGAACCTTAAAGAATCTACCTTGAGGGTGTAAAGAATGTAAGTCTGACATCACTGTTATGTCCTGGCCCTTTAAGCCCTTCTTAACTAAATATCGTCTTCCTGTTCCTCATGCTCCCAAGAGAAAAGCTAACTCGTAGACTAAGAATTCATATCAGTGCAACCTACAGACCCGTATGAAATGCACGACATCCCTGGGACTATCTGATTTAGTTAAAGGGAGGTGCTCTGCCATTATAGATTGAAATTAAACCAAGTACTCCTTCTGTAAAGAAATATAATAAAGGGCAAAATGTAAAACCCAAACAAGCTAGGGTGTCCCTGCGACTGTGCCCAGGATCATGGGAGAAGGCATATGCCCATGGCCACTGCACTATCTCCTCTTGGATCATTATGGCCACATCCAAAGGCTGCACATTATTGGTGCTTGGCCTCTCATGGCTAAACATGATGCCCTCCTGAAAGAAAAGATATCCATCTGCCTACACAGCTTTTAGTTCAGATCAAAAAGTTGCTGAAACCTATTTTTCCATGGGGAGTAGTATTATATAGAGAATTTGACGCAGTGCGAAGGAGCATACATTCAATCACCCGCAAAAAGTAAAGGGGAAACCAGGCAGGTTAAATTTGCAGAACGGAGAAGCAGCAAAAAGGCATTGATTGAATGAATATGGGCAGAGATTACCTTGATCGGGAGGTGGATCTGTCCTATGTGCTGCAATGTATGTTGTTGGTGAGACATTCTGGTGAGAAACAAACACAAAGAGTGAGGATCAGCATTAGCGCCATGTCAACCAAATACTAATACACTTGCAACATTATAAGTGCCAGCATCATATTCTGTGTTTTTTCTTTTCTTTCGGTCTGCCTTTTCTCTTTCTGAATTCTACACCATTGTGACAAGAAGCACAGGAAAACTAGTATACCTAGCACCACATCAACTGAACATATGACCTGCAGTACACACAGCAACAACCACCATAACCATGACCAGAAGGGACCTAACCCAAAATGCTTGTTTCATTCTGCAAGATCCCTGTGAATATGATCCAATCGCTCGACAGTTGGGCTTGAATCAACAGACAGGTACAATCTTAGGCATCTGTACTACGATTCCAGTGGAGACGCACGCACGGTACGAGTAACTCCTGATTCCTGGCTCAGGCAGGTGCCGTCCGAATCGAGGCTCGAGCATACCTAGGATTCGCTAGCAGTGTGGTACGAGGCAGGACAGGACGAAGAGACAACTGAGCTGCCACGGAGAGGGAGGGGAGGGGAGGGGAGCTGACCGACCGTGGGCTGGGCGGAGGGATCGGCCGGGACGAGCTGGCTGAAGTTCTGCGGGTTGTGGCTCGGCCAGCTGCCCAGCGGGCTTCCCATCGCCGCTGCCGCCGTCCGCGACCGCGATGTCTGTGCCGTCGCTCGCTCCGGCCAGGCTCTCTTTGCCGACAGTTGGTAGCAGAGAGCAGACATGTTTTTTCTTTGAGGGGCGACAGCAAGACATGTGTCAGCAGCGTAATGGACCACGCCAAGAAAGAAGTCGTCGGGAGTCGAGACACGGAAACATGTCTTCACCGCTTCGGCCCACTCATCCCAGGCTTTATTATGGCCCACTCATCCCAGGCTTCATTATGAAGCCCAAAGATGGCCCAGCCCAGTTCGCGGCTGCTTCGTTTCTTTTGCTATTGTTTTTTCTTTTGTTCGTTCACTCAAAGTTGGGAGCAACTAATTAACGAGCACTTCTTCGGAAGCCTTGCAATGATCACTGCCACATGTCACGCTCTGGACGTTCCCTTCGAATTTTATTTTTTATTTTTTCGCATGCATTTTCGGCTTTTTAAACGTTTTTTTTCAACTTTTCGAGTTTTCATGGGTCTTCCTTAGCTTTTGGGAAAAAATGTTCCAAAAAATTTGCATGAAAAAATGTTTTTTTCTTTCATGAAAGGCACGGTTTTGCTTCCACGAGAGGCACGGCCGTGCCTTTTGTTTTCTTCCGCGAGAGGCACGATTTTACTTCCGCGAGAGACATGATTTTGCTTTCACAAGAGGCACGGCCGTGCCTCTCAAAAATGAAAAAGAAATGTGTCTTTTGTTTTTTGTTTCTTTCACGAGAGGCACGGTTTTGTTTTCGCGAGAGGCACAATTTTATCTTCACGAGAGGCATAGCCGTGCCTCTCAGAGATGAAAAAAAATGTGATTTTTGTTTTTTTTTTCTTTCGTGAGAGACGCGGTTTTGCTTTCGCGAGAGGCACATTTGTATTTTTGCGGGAGGCATTGCTGTGGCTCTTTCGGAAAGAGAAAAAAACCATGCTCCCGGTTTCTGCTTTTTGTCCAGTTTTTTTATAAAAAAAAGTTCATCAAAGCATATCAATATAGGATGTAGTTTTGAAGATCTCAACATGAGGAATCCAACAGTGAAAACAGTTCGAGATTTGGACGCACGGTTTAAGAGATAAAATGTTTTGAATAAACAGATCTATGAAAAAAGAGAAAACTTCCAGGTTACGACAAGTGACACACATGCAGCGCGTCACTTGTCACAACCTAAGGAGATGGGATGATACTTGCAAGGAGTATTCTTCAACTAGTGATTTCGCTGAAAAGTTGGATTTTTCTGGTTTTATTTTCTGTGTTTTTGTCTAACTTGACCTGGAAACAAGAGATCTTCTATTGGAAGCCCGTGGGTATCAAATAGAGAGGCTCCGCCTGAGGCGTGAGGACTATTTTTCTTGCATTCAGCGAGACCGAAGCTTCTCTCGTTGAAGCGTCACGCCTAATCAGGCCGGCCCACTGGCGCAAATATTTACAAATAAAAACGAGTAAGAAATGGAGCACGCGCCTAATCGGGCCAGCCCGCCAGCGCAAATATTTGCAAAATTTTGAGTAAAAAAAGGGGGGCACGCAAGGGATTGAACCTGGGATCTCATGATTGCTCGGTGGCAATGTTAGCCAGTGACCGTCCATAGAGTTTGTGTTCAATAAGTCAGGTGTATCCTTCCGGAAGTGGGAAAAGAGCCGTTTTTTTGTTTTCCTTTTTTCTTTTCTTTCTCCATTTCCTCTATTTCACTCGGTTTTCTTTGGCTTTTTTGTTTTTCTGCTGTTTCCTTTTCTTCCTTTTTGTTTTTTTAATTCCTTTTGAATCTTTTTTCATTGGTTTCTTTGGCTTAATTTTCCAGTTTCTTGTTTTGGTTTATTTTGTTTCTTTTCTGGTTTTCATTTTTTTGGTTTTCTTTGTTTCTTTTGGTTTGCATTCTAATTTTTTTTGTATATGTCAATAACATTTTTCTAATACAGGTTTAACATTTTTCAATACAAGTTTAACATTTTTGTAATACATAGTCAACATTTTTTATACACATTTTTAAAAATTTCAAATGCTTTATTAACATTTTTCAAATACAAGATTAACATTTTTTAATACATGTTCAACATTTTTCCTATACATACACAATTTAAAATTTTTCCAATGCTTGGTTAAATTTTTTCTAATACATGGTCAACATTTTATCTATGAACATTTAACATTTTTCAAATGCTTTTGTCAACATTTTTTTCCAAATGCAAGATCAACTTTGTTTTAATGCATGGTCAATATCTTTGTACATGATATTTTTTATTGGTTTTTAATACTAGTAAGATGCCCGTGCTACGCTACGAGATCACACAAGATTTTGTCAATTTAAGTTATAGTCAGGAACCATGCGATGCTATGGACAATAAAAAGAATGCCAAGACATATTCAGGAACCGTATGGTGCTACGGACAACAAAAAATGTAACGAGACATTGGTCGAAGCGATGCTATATTGTTGATAGGTGCATATCGAGCACAATCAAACATATGATTTCCAATCAATAAACCTCGTCATCAAAGCCAAACATTTCTTATCCATCTTCATCTCACAAGAAGACTTCTTGTTCTCCATACCCACCTTTCTCAATGCTCCCATTATCCTATATCGAGGGGACATAGATCATGCATCAGAGAATATTACAAATAATAATAATAATAATAATAATAATAATAATAATAATAATAATAATAATAATTTGCGAAGTGTATTATGGTTACACAAACATATCACACCCAGAGAACTCACATGAAAAAACAAAACACTAAATAAAAACACTTGATATAGAACTTGCGTAGATAAGAGAGTATATAAAAGTACAAACAGAATGATCAAGGCTCACTAAGCTCGACTACTATGCAAAATTATGTGACATGCGCCAGCGTCCTTCCAACACTGGCTTCGTTAATTGCAAGGCGTGCAAGGGTCACAACTGATAACTTTGAATTGTGAAAGATGTGAAGAATGCACTCACATCGTATCTTCCAAATCACCAGCAGTCCAGCGCATCCAATGATCTCCAATACAAACATCATGTCCAGCCTTAGAACTGCTGCAACATAACTACTTCTTTCCTTGGAAAGGTTGTAAAAAGCAAACAAGCTATTCGGCTACAGCCCATCCAGGAAGTCAACATTGATCATTCCGTGCCAGTATATTAGGCACGCCAGACTTAAATGTGAAGAGAAATGGCAGACAATAATATATCCAAATAACATACATACTAGCCTGAGCGCACGCTTATATATGGTTTTAGGAGAAACAATAACAAAGTAGAAGTGTTTAACTGAATGCTCTACCAAATATGCACAACAAAAATGAATCAGTATACAACGCCACCATGAAGAGAAGAAAAATTCCAAATATAACTCACACAACTTTCCATTTAATTAGTTACATACCTTAGTCATCTATCAGGCCATGGAATCATTTGTCGAGCATAGTATACCCTTCTTTTAGTTGTCTGCTCAAAACATATGTGCCAACAATAATGATCTCGGGGTTTACGCTTCATCTATCTGCTCACCTAAAATTACATCAGGTCATACAACCACTACTCCATACATAATTGTCTCGTTTATACTCAGACAAAGGAAAAAAGAATGAGCCTGTTGAGGGTGGTAGTATATTTAAACAAAGCAAGTAAATGAACAACACTTGCAGTATATTTCCACCGAGTAAAGAAACAAAATCACAGTAAAACATGCTTTGAAATCATGTGAATATAGAAGGGCTGAGTGCACATGTACACACACACACACACAAATAGTACTGGACTTCTTGTAACTTGCTTACATTAACGATGTCACTGCAACAAAAAAAAGATACCGATAACAAACACTAAGGTCCTGTTTGGTTCGGCTGTGGATTTCTAAAAGCAGCTGTGAAAAATCTGTTGTGGGAAAACAGCTGTGGAAAATCTGATGTGAAAAAGATGTCGGTCATTTGGCAAACCAGCTGATACAGCCTTTTCAGATTTTGGCCCACAGCGGAATCAGATTTTGGAAAGCACGTCCTGGATTGCTTCCGCTTTTGGTTCAGATTTTGGCAGCGGATTTCTGGAATCGGATTCTGCTGGGTTCACCCTTTGGTTCAAATTCTACTGCGCGGCAGCGGAATCCGTCGATAAAAGCTGAACCAAACAGGGCCTAAGGAAATAATTATTTGGGACGTGAGCCGAAACAATGGATGTAGAGCTACCAAGCAAAGGAGGGGCATCAATGACAAAGAGACTTGTTGTAGGCATCATCCAAAAAATTTGAACAAAGGGGGTAACAAAGAGAACTACCAATAAATAATGCTAAACACATGTATGATGCTTTTACAAAAATATCATGAACACTAAAGCAAGTATCTAAGTTATTTTTCTAAAAGTTCTCCCTAAATACTTCAGAACCATACATGGGAAGTAATTTCATGGCTAAAAACTTTAGAACCATACAACCACGAAATTGCACTTGATTCATACCTTGTACTACACGCCAATAATTCTTTGTAGATCAATCCTCGGGAAGTGGCTCACTTGGATTGGTCAGGCGTGGAGCATTGATGGGGTGCAGGTGTGCGGCGGGGCTGCTGCATGAGAGGCGTCGTGGAATCGAGGGCGGGGGGTGGGGGGGAGGGGGGGGCGACACCGGTGGCGTCCTTGCTGAAGTTGGTGTTAGAGAAGATGGGGTAGGGGAGAAATGGAGGTGGTGGGCGGAGGGTTTGGTGCATCAGAAAAGGGGGGAGAAGAGGTGTCGCGGACTTGGGGATAGAAGGCGTCGGCGTCGGCATCCCGTCGGAGGAGATGAGGTACAAGGTAAGAGACAATGGGGAGGAGAGGGATGGTGAGTTGGAGGTGGAGGTGGGTGTCGGTGTCAAAACCAGCCAATCTCGGGTAGGGGGTCCCGAACTGTGCGTCCGAGGATCGAAGGTAACAGGAGACAAAGGGGACACGATGTTTACCCAGGTTCGGGCCCTCTCGATAGAGGTAAAACCCTACTTCCTGCTTGATTGACTTTGACGAGTATAGGGGTTATAAGAGTTGATCTACCTCGAGATCGTAATGGCTAAACCCTAGATGTCTAGCCTATATGAATTCTCATTGCCCCTACGGACTAAACCCTCTGGTTTATATAGACACCGGAGGGGCCTAGGGTTGTACGGAGTCGGTTTACAGAAGAAGGAATCTATACATCCGGACGCCAATCTTGCCATCCACGCAAAGGAGAATCCCATCCGGACACGAGGGGAAAGCCTTTTACTCTTTATCTTCATGGCCTATCAGTCCAGCCCATAATACACGGGCCGGATACCTGAGGACCCCTTAATCCAGGACTCCCTCAGTAGCCCCCGAACTATCCTTCAATGCCGACGTAGTATCCAGATTCCGTCTTCGGCTTTGCAAGGTGGGTTCTTCATTATACTTCGGACCAATGATAGTCTGGCCGTGACCTTGACGCTCTTGCCTCTTATGCTTCCTCCCTGTTGTCGCTTTGATTTCCATGCGCCGTGCGAATATGAACGGTCCATGCTTTTTTGCAAAGAGGCCCCTCACCACGCTCGAATGGCATCTATATAAGGGGATGTAGATCCCCTTATGCCATTCCACATCACACAAAAAGGAAAACTGCCAAGTTTTAGCCACGAACAAACCCTTCCATCATGGCCAGTGCCCCAGGCTCCTCTTCGTGCCCCCATGGCCCTCAAGAGGGTGATTGGCAGAGTTGCTCCGTGCCTCATCTTCAGCTGAGCCGACTCCAGACGCAGGGTTACCTTCCCCTCGCGGATCTAGTCTCTGTTCGAGCGGTATTGTACTCAACCGGCAACGGTGCGATGGCTGAGAACTTCCCCAACCCCAATAAGGAGGAGAGGGTGTGCTTCGTCCCATTCTGGTTGCGGGAATTTCCGATCCATCCCTTCCTCAGGGGTCATTGAAATTTTACGGCATCCAACTACACAACCTCACCCCAGGTTCGATTCTACACATCCCAGGTTTCGTTGCCCTCTGCGAGATATTCTTAGGCATCGAGGCTCATTTTGAATTATGGAGGAAGTTCTTTTGCCTTGTTCCCCGCCATCGAGGAGGTTCCATATTTTAAGTGGGCGGTGCCGAAGTATGGCGTATAGCCGGATCCGGATACCTCATAGGAACTCCCAAAGAGGTATACCCACAATGGTCTTCGGAATGGTTCTACATAGACGACGTTCCGCTGCCGGACCCAGTTTGGCACGGTCTCCCTGAATTTTCCAGTGCTCCTTTAAATAAGTGCCTCAACTGGCGTCCCCGAAGTCCCAAGGAAGAGGACAGCGCGAAGATAAAGAGGATGGTCAGCAAGGTCAGGTTGCTAGCCCATCCTGAACTCTCGACAGTTGAGGTCATGGCGATCGCAATAAAGAGGTGCGTTCAGCCTCTCCAATCCAGAGTAACTCCCTTATGGTGTTACAACAAAGAAGACGACATGTCCCGTTACAAATGGAAGGGTCCAGATACCCCAGCCGAACTAGCCACAATGTTGGCCAAGCTGTATAAGGGCGAGAAAGAAGATTTTCTCCAGTTAAACTGCCGGGAGGGTTATTCCATGTACAACCCTTTTGAATGGGTAAGATCTCGATTATCTGTGTTTTACTTTATTATCGTTACAGACACTCATTGTTCGGGAACTCGGTAACTGGTAACTGCTCGGTCGACTACTGATTAGCGATTAATCGGTTAATCGTCCATTTAACTGAACTAATCGGTCAATCATTAATCGGCTGCACATGAGAATATATTGGCAACATGTAACTAGTTTTTCACGTATTGTACACCACATAATCCAATGCTCATAGCTACGCATTATACATTTATACTAAAATATAATGTCGTAGCTCGTAGGCCTATAAAAAGCATGGACAAGAGGTAGAATTGTTACCTGGATGGTTTGATCATGATGCATCCAAACAAGAAGGCAACAAACCTACAGAATTGATGATAGACATGCATTTGTATATGCTCTAAACTTGTCATTGTCAAGATAAATGATTAAATGACAGCAATACATGTGACAACAAGAAGCCACACATGAGACATGACAAGATAAATTAAAATGACAGCCACACAACTTGGCAATATGCAGCCACACATAACAAGATAAATAGGAGCCACACATGTGAACATGGAATAATTCACTACAAGGTTCAACACAAATAGCATAATATGTAATAAGGTTCACTGACCACAAATACTCAAATAGTTATCACAACTCATAATGGCCTGGATTGTCGCTTCACTTACCCCCTTTTTTTATGGATGCCGCTTCAGTTACCTGACCCATCACCGATTAATCGGTTTGACAACCAGCTAATCGCCTGACAACCGATTAAATGCCAGTTAATCGGCTTGACCATTTAATGAAACGAGTAAGTGCTACTCGCCTCAGTTAGGCACCGAGTAGCGATTAAATGGGCATTTAAATGGTAACTCGGCCGAGTTCTTGAACAGTGCAGACACTAATCAAACTTGCCCTTTGTTGCCACAAACAGTCATGGAGGAAGATGACCGAGGACGTCCACTGTCCCGCTCCCCAACCAGAGGATCATAACCGTGATAAAGACCCCGGCTTTTGCGAGGACCCGGACATATATATAGAGTTTGACGACGGGGTATTTTATCAAGCGAGCCTTGACGGCTCAGAAGTGGCTATCACCGCCGACTACCCCGGCCTCTATCCCTTCTGTATCGTGAGTATTCGGAGGGTTCTTAAAAGGAAATCATTATATGCATTTCTATCTGTTTATACTGATCCGGATTTTAATAGGATCAGCGCTCTAGGCACCGTACCTCCTCAAGGGCGGCCCCTACACAAGGCCGTCATTCGAAACGAAAAGGGTCCGGGAGTGCCGCAGAGGCCTCACAGTCTTCCAAGAGGTAAGCTTGTTTAAGACATGCCTACGCGTAAGTCCGGATTGTTAAAAGTCTCCTTTTATCCTTGACATCAGGAGGAGTATGCAGCAGACGGTGGGAAAACACCCGATTAGCCGAATGGCTACTGATCCGGCGCCCGACTCGCCAACTAGGGCGCGAGCCGATGCAATGCCAATTCCGCCTTCTCAAGAAGATTCGGATGACGTATCCGTCACAAATTCCGAAGTGGAGAGCGTGATGAATCATCGTTGATTAAAAGAGGCTATGCAAGCTTCGATCTTTTCCGAACAAGAGTTTACCGCACTCAGTTTGGTGGATGCGTATCTCCGAGCCGCTCGAAACGGACTTGCCGGAGTCATTCAGCCGTTCTCGAAGGATATACAGGTAAAAGTTTACGCAATTTTTGATAGTCATGTGCCAGTAGCCCCCGAGACTTGAAGCATTGAGGTAAACCTATTTAAGGATCGCTATGACCCGCAGGTTCTCAAAGAGAAAAATACCGCGCTATCCCAGGAGCTAGAAGTGAATCCGACACTGTTAAGTGCTGTCACCATCGAGTTGGCGGAAATGAAAAAGGTTGCAATGAGTGCATCCGGGAAGAATAAACACGATGGGGAAAAGACGAACTATCCGAAGAGATAGAGAGCTTAAAGGCTCAGTTCTTGGCCGCTCAGAAGGAAAATGAGAAGCTGAAAGGTGGCATGTTCGATATGTCTTCCTCTCTTATTTAGAACCATCCTAGGTGCTCATGTGTAATCCCTTAATTCGGAATGTCATGACTCTGTTGCCGCAGGCCTGTTGACTGGTCGAACGGAGGAAGAAGTATCTGGATTTCAAGTTGACGTGCTGAAGGAACTGTCCGTGGTACATGCTTGGGCCCGAAAAGCCATGAAAAGTATGGTGAATGCTTTATGGTCATCTGATACCCCTCCAAAAAGTATGGAGGGCTTGGCAGACCTGTTCAAAGGTGCCTGGTGATACGTCTCCACCGTATCTATAATTTTTGATTGCTCCATGCTATATTATCTACTATTTTGGACATTATTGGGCTTCATTATCCACTTTTATATTATTTTTGGGACTAACCTATTAACCGGAGGCCCAGCCTAGAATTGCTGTTTTTTGCCTGTTTTAGGGTTTCGAAGAAAAGGAATATCAAACGGAGTCAAAACGGAATGAAACCTTCGGGACGTGATTTTCTCACCGAATAGAACTCAGGAGACTTGGACCCTCCGTCAAGAAAGACACGAGGCGGTCACGAGGGTGGAGGGCACGCCCCCCGGCCTCGTGGGCCCCCTATTGCTTCACCGACGTAATTCTTCCTCTTATATATCCACGTACCCTCAAACGATCAGATACGGAGCCAAAAACCTAATTCCACCGCCGCAACTTTCTGTATCCACGACATCCCATCTTGTGGCCTGTTCCGGAGCTCCCCCGGAGGGGGCATCGATCACGGAGGGCTTCTACATCATCATCCAAGCCCCTCCGATGAAGTGTGAGTAGTTTACTTCAGACCTACGGGTCCATAGTTAGTAGCTAGATGGCTTCTTCTCTCTTTTTGGATCTCAATACAATGTTCTCCCCCTCTCTCGTGGAGATCTATTCGATGTAATCTTCTCTTTGCGGTGTGTTTGTTGAGACCGATGAATTGTGGGTTTATGATCACGTCTATCTATGAATAATATTTGAATCTTCTCTTAATTCTTTTATGCATGATTGGTTATCTTTGCAAGTCTCTTCGAATTATCAGTTTGGTTTGGCCTACTAGATTGGTTTTTCTTGCCATGGGAGAAGTGCTTAGCTTTGGGTTCGATCTTGCGGTGTCCTTTCCCAGTGACAGAAGGGGCAGCAAGGCACGTATTGTATCGTTGCCATCGAGGATAACAAGATGGGGTTTTTATCATATTGCATGAAACTATCCCTCTACATCATGTCATCTTGCTTAAGGCGTTACTCTGTTTTTAACTTAATAATCTAGATGCATGCTGGATAGCGGTCGATGATGGGAGTAATAGTAGTAGATGCAGGCAGGAGTCGGTCTACTTGTCTCGGACGTGATGCCTATATACATGATCATACCTAGATATTCTCATAACTATGCTCAATTCTGTCAATTGCTCAACAGTAATTTGTTCATCCACCGTAGAATACTTATGCTCTTGAGAGAAGCCACTAGTGAAACCTATGCCCCCCGGGTCTCTTTCTCATCATATCAATATCCATCACTTTATTATTGCTTTGCCTTTTACTTTGCTTTCACTTTTCACTTTGCATCTCTATATCAAAAATACCAAAAATATTATTTATCATCTCTATCAGATCTCACTTTCGTAAGTGACCGTGAAGGGATTGACAACCCCTTAGCGTGTTGGTTGCGTTGAGCTATTGTTTTTGTGTAGGTACGAGGGACTCGCGCGTAGCCTCCTACTGGATTGATACCTTGGTTCTCAAAAACCGAGGGAAATACTTACGCTACTTTGTTGCATCATCCTTTCCTCTTCGGGGAAATCCAACGCAGTGCTCAAGAGGTAGCAAGAAGAATTTCTGGCGCCGTTGCCGGGGAGTCTGTGCAAAAGTCAACATACCAAGTACCCATCACAATCCCTATCTCCCGCATTATATTATTTGCCATTTGCCTCTCGTTTTCCTCTCCCCTCCAATTCACCCTTGCCGTTTTATTCGCCCTCTCTCTCTATCCTCCCTCTCTTTCTCTATTTGCCTCCTTTTGCCCGTTTGCTTTTTGTTTGCTCGTGTGTTAGTTTGCTAGCTTGTCGTTATGTCAAGTCCTTTACCTTCTGCCTCTATGTCTGAAATTGGGGAAATTATTGTCGATATGGACAATAATAATATCATGAAGAATTCTGATGCTCCTACTAAATAACCTACCATATTTCATACAAAAAAATTCCGTGTTGGTAGTGGTAATATTATTGGAAAAGGAGTTATTCAAGATTTCTTTACTTGTGCCGGTGCTTTACCTTCTATGGGTAGTTCTATCCTTCACAGAACTAGTAGTCTTGCGGACGCTATTGCCATGCTTGTAGTTGAACTTGAAAGACAATTCATGCACATGCATCCTTCCATACAAATGATTTTTCTGGAATTTTCTAATATTGAGCATTCTTCTGTTAAGCGTGCCGCTACTATCTTTTTGGCTCATGAGTTTAGATTCATAATAAAAGAAGCTAAAGAAATCTTTGCGCATTATAGGGTGGACGCTTGCCGTCCTCCCATAGAGGCTATCCTCTTTGATCAAGAAGAAATAATGCGTTTTCAATCTCTAGACTATGTTGCTTTCAATGAAAATCTTAGAAAAAGAGTTCCTACCAATGTTTTAGTTGATATAATTTCTGAACTTAATGATGATTTGGCTATTCGAAATAATGAACTAGGATATTCTCTTGAATATAGGCTCACAAAGTTCTGTCAAAAGAATGCTTATAATGATGAATTGGTTGTGCATTATGAAGGACCAAAGGAGGATCCTATACCTCCCAAGGTCAATCTTGGGGACTTTTGTCCTGTTAAATTTAGCCCTTTTGATTACTTTTGCTTTCCTCAAAGAAAACTTGCTGCCGAACATAGAGAATATGAAATGAGTTTTAATAATTTGTCTTACTATTATGGCAATACCTAGATCTATTCTTGCTTGTTATGCCTAGCTAGGGGCGTTAAACGATATCGCTTGTTGGGAGGCAACCCAATTTTATTTGTATTCCTTGCTTTTTGCTCCTGTTTAGTAATAAATAATTTAATTAGCCTCTGTTTTGGTTGTTTTTTTGTGTTTAATTAGTGTTTGTGCCAAGTAGAACCGTTGGGAAGACTTGGGGAAAGTCTTGTTGAACTTGCTGTAAAAAACAGAAACTTTAGCGCTCACGAGAACTGCTGTCATTTTTATTTGGAGAGTGATATTTAGTTAATTATTTTTGATGATGATTAATAGATAAATTCCTCACGTTCAGAAATTTATTTTAGAATTTTTGGGGTTCCAGATCTTGCGCTAGCTACAGATTACTACAGACTGTTCTGTTTTTGACAGATTCTGTTTTTCGTGTGTTGTTTGCTTATTTTGATGAATCTATGGCTAGTAAAATAGTTTATAAACCATAGAGAAGTTGGAATACAGTAGGTTTAACACTAATATAAATAAATAATGAGTTCATTACAGTACCTTGAAGTGGTCTTTTGTTTTCTTTCGCTAACGGAGCTCACGAGATTTTCTAATTTAAGTTTTGTGTTGTGAAGTTTTCAAGTTTTGGGTAAAGATTTGATGGATTATGGAACAAGGAGTGGCAAGAGCCTAAGCTTGGGGATGCCCATGGCACCCCCAAGATAATCTAAGGACACCTAAAATACAAAGCTTGGGGATGCCCCGGAAGGCATCCCCTCTTTCGTCTACTTCTATCGGTAACTTTACTTGGAGCTATATTTTTATTCACCACATGATATGTGTTTTGCTTGGAGCTTATTTTATGATTTGAGTCTTTGCTTGTTAGTTTAACACAATCATCCTTGCAGTACACACCTTTTGAGAGAGCCATACATAATTTGGAATTTGATAGAATACTCTATGTGCTTCACTTATATCTTTTGAGTTATATAATTTTGCTCTAGTGCTTCACTTATATCTTTTAGAGCACGGTGGTGGATTTGTTTTATAGAAACTATTGATCTCTCATGCTTCACTTAGATTATTTTGAGAGTCTTAATAGCATGGTAATTTGCTTAATAATAATATGCTTGGTATTCAAGATTTGTAAAACTTTCTTTTGAGTGCGTTGAATACTAAGAAAAAAATTGATGCTTGATAATTGTTTTGAGATATGAGGATGGTGATACTAGAGTCATGCTAGTTGAGTAGTTGTGAATTTGAGAAATGCTTGTGTTAAAGTTTGTGATTCCCGTAGCATGCACGTATGGTGAACCGTTATGTGATGAAGTCGGAGCATGATTTATTTATTGATTGTCTTCCTTATGAGTGGCGGTCGGGGACGAGCGATAGTCTTTTCCTACCAATCTATCCCCCTAGGAGCATGCGCGTAATACTTTGCTTTGATAACTTCCAGATTTTTGCAATAAGTATATGAGTTCTTCATGACTAATCTTGAGTCCATGGATTATACGCACTTTCCTTCCTTCCACCATTGCTAGCCTCTCTAATACCGCGCACTTTTCGCCGGTATCATACACCCACCAAATACCTTCCTCAAAACAGCCACCATACCTACCTATCATGGCATTTCCATAGCCATTCCGAGATATATTGCCATGCAACTTTCCACCGTTCCGTTCATTATGACACGCTCCATCATTGTCATATTGCTAGCATGATCATGTAGTTGACATCGTATTTGTGGCAAAGCCACCGTTCCTAATTCTTTCATACATGTCACTCTTGATTCATTGCATATCCCGGTACATCGCCGAAGGCATTCATATAGAGTCATATTTTGTTCTAAGTATTGAGTTGTAATTGTTGAGTTGTAAGAAAAAAAGGTGTGATGATCATCATTTTTAGAGCATTGTCCCAAGTGAGGAAAGGATGATGGAGACTCTTATTCCCCCACAAGTCGGGATGAGACCCCGGACAAAAAAAAGAGGCCATAAAAAAAGAGAAGGCCCAAACAAAAAAATGAGAGAAAAAGAGAGAAGGGACAATGTTACTATCCTTTTACCACACCTGTGCTTCAAAGTAGCACCATGATCTTCATGATAGAGAGTCTCTCATTCTGTCACTTTCATATACTAGTGGGAATTTTTCATTATAGAACTTGGCTTGTATATTCCAATGATGGGCTTTCTCAAAATGCCCTAGGTCTTCGTGAGCAAGCGAGTTGGATGCACACCCACTTAGTTTCTTTTGTTGAGCTTTCATATACTTATAGCTCTAGTGCATCCGTTGCATGGCAATCCCTACTCACTCACATTGATATCTATTGATGGGCATCTCCATAGCTCGTTGATACGCCTAGTTGATGTGAGACTATCTTCCCCTCTTTTTGTCTTCTCCACAACCACCATTCTATTCCACATATAGTGCTATATCCATGGCTCACGCTCATGTATTGCGTGAAGATCGATTTTTTTTTGAAAATGTCAAAAGTATGAAACAATTGCTTGGCTTGTCATCGGGGTTGTGCATGATTTAAATACTTTGTGTGGTGAAGATAGAGCATAGCCAGACTATATGATTTTGTAGGGGTAGCTTTCTTTGGCCATGTTATTTTGAGAAGACATAATTGCTTTGTTAGTATGCTTGAAGTATTATTATTTTTATGTCAACATGAACTTTTGTCTTGAATCTTTTGAATCTGAATATTCATACCACAATTAAGAAGAATTACATTGAAATTATGCCAAGTAGCACCCCGCATCAAAAATTCTGTTTTTATCATTTACCTACTCGAGGATGAGCAAGAATTAAGCTTGGGGATGCTTGATACGTCTCCAACGTATCTATAATTTTTGATTGCTCCATGCTATATTATCTACTGTTTTGGACATTATTGGGCTTTATTATCCACTTTTATATTATTTTTGGGACTAACCTATTAACCGGAGGCCCAGCCCAGAATTGCTGTTTTTTTGCCTGTTTTAGGGTTTCGAAGAAAAGGAATATCAAACGGAGTCCAAACGGAATGAAACCTCCGGGAACGTGATTTTCTCACCGAATACAACTCAGGAGACTTCGACCCTCCGTCAAGAAAGCCACGAGGCGGTCACGAGGGTGGAGGGCACGCCCCCTGCCTCATGGGCCCCCTGTTGCTCCACCGATGTACTTCTTCCTCCTATATATATCCACGTACCCCAAAACGATCAGATACGAAGCCAAAAACCTAATTCCACCGCCGCAACTTTCTGTATCCATGAGATCCCATCTTGGGGCCTGTTCCGGAGCTCCGCCGGAGGGGGCATCGATCACGGAGGGCTTCTACATCATCATCCAAGCCCCTCCGATGAAGTGTGAGTAGTTTACTTCAGACCTACGGGTCCATAGTTAGTAGCTAGATGGCTTCTTCTCTCTTTTTGGATCTCAATACAATGTTCTCCCCCTCTCTCGTGGAGATCTATTCGATGTAATCTTCTCTTTGCGGTGTGTTTGTTGAGACCGATGAATTGTGGGTTTATGATCACGTCTATCTATGAATAATATTTGAATCTTCTTTGAATTCTTTTATGTATTATTGGTTATCTTTGCAAGTCTCTTCGAATTATCAGTTTGGTTTGGCCTACTAGATTGGTTTTTCTTGCCATGGGAGAAGTGCTTAGCTTTGGGTTCGATCTTGCGGTGTCCTTTCCCAGTGACAGAAGGGGCAGCAAGGCACGTATTGTATTGTTGCCATCGAGGATAAAAAGATGGTTTTTTTTATCATATTGCATGAAACTATCCTTCTACATCATGTCATCTTGCTTAAGGCGTTACTCTGTTTTTAACTTAATACTCTAGATGCATGCTGGATAGCGGTCGATGAGTGGAGTAATAGTAGTAGATGCAGGCAGGAGTCGGTATACTTGTCTCAGACGTGATGCCTGTATACATGATCATACCTAGATATTCTCATAACTATGCTCAATTCTGTCAATTGCTCAACCGTAATTTGTTCACCCACCGTAGAATACTTATGCTCTTTAGAGGAGCCACTAGTGAAACCTGTGGCCCCCGGGTCTCTTTCTCATCATATCAATCTCCATCACTTTATTATTGCTTTGCCTTTTACTTTGCTTTCACTTTTCACTTTGCATCTCTATATCAAAAATACCAAAAATATTATTTATCATCTCTATCAGATCTCACTTTCGTAAGTGACCATGAAGGGATTGACAACCCCTAAGCGCGTTGGTTGCGTTGAGCTATTGTTTTTGTGTAGGTACGAGGGACTCGCGCGTAGCCTCCTACTGGATTGATACCTTGGTTCTAAAAAACTGAGGGAAATACTTATGCTACTTTGCTGCATCATCCTTTCCTCTTCGGGGAAATCCAACGCAGTGCTCAAGAGGTAGCACCCGGCGCCGGTTCGAGCTATGGAAGACATCCGCCTGCCACGAAGGCGCACGAGAAGCCTGGGTCATGGTGAAGACACGTTTCACCAAACTAAATCCAAATCATATGGCTCGAGTGGGACCACAAGGATTAGACGGGAAAGAAATTCCCGTGAATTTAGTGTATGACCAAGTAATGGTAGCTACGAAGTATTCGTAGGAAGATTGTAAATTAGACAGTCTTATAGATGGAATAGGTTTATGATTGAGTGTATTAATCAACCTGTACCTTTATCCGAACGTGTAAAGAGTTTGTCATCGCAGACTTCTGGCTTTGACCTCCGAACCCCGAAAATGGTGGAGTGTTTCCGGATACCTTTCGGAAAAGAAGTATCCATTATGTCCAGTATCTAGGCAACCTAGTCATTGTGCTCAAACAGAAAAAAAATTAGTTCGGGCTGTATGTTATATTACATATGTAAGAAACATCTTCCAAGGAAAATAGTCCCGTTAAGTGTTCCTTTCCTTGGGCTGGCATACTGCAATTACGCGTGTCGCGGTGTTGGAGTGGTTACAATAATGTAACAATCTGTCGTTTGATACGTCTCCAACGTATCTACTTTTCCTAACGCTTTTCCTCTTGTTTTGGACTCTAATTTGCATGATTTGAATGAAACTAACCCCGGACTGACGCTGTTTTTAGCAGAACTGCCATGGTGTTGTTTTTGTGCAGAAATAAAAGTTCTCAGAATGGAACGAAACTTTGCGAGGAATTTTTATATAATATATAAGAATTTCTGGAGCCAAGACCTACCGGAGAGGGCCCCCTGGGTGGGCACAATCCACCAGGGCGCGCCCCCTCTCCTGGTGCGCCCAGGTAGGTTGTCCCCACCTGGTGGCCCTGCAGACCCTGAAACCAATGCCATAAAATCCTATTTTCGGAGAAAAAATGAGGGAGAAAGAATTATCGCGATCCATGAGACGGAGCCACCGCCAAGCCCTGTTCTTCCTCGGGAGGGCAAATCTGGAGTCCGTTTGGGGCTCCGGAGAGGGGGATCTTCGTTCTTCGTCATCACCAACCCTTCTCCATCGCCAATTCCATGATGCTCCCCACCGGGAGTGAGTAATTCCTTCGTAGTCTCACTGGTCGGTGAGGAGTTGGATGAGATTCATCATGTAATCGAGTTAGCTTTGTTAGGGCTTGATGCCTAGTATCCACTATGTTCTTAGACTGATGTTGCTATGACTTTGCCATGCTTAATGCTTGTCACTTTGGGCCCGGGTTCCATGATTTCAGATCTAAACCGTTTATGTTATCACCATTATATTCGTGTTCTAGATCCGATCTTGCAAGTTATAGTCACCTACTACATGTTATGATCCGGTAACCCCGGAGTGAGAATATCCGAGACTTCTTTCGGTGATTACCGTAGTTTGAGGAATTCATGTATTCACTATGTGTTAATGCTTTGTTCCGGTTCTCTATTAAAAGGAGGCCTTAATATCCCTTACTTTCCAATATGGACCTTGCTGCCACGGGAGGGTAGGACAAAAGATGTCATGCAAGTTCTTTTAATAAAGCACGTATGACTATTTACGGAATACATGCCTACATTATATCGATGAACTGGAGCTAGTGCCATATCACCCTAGGTTATAACTGTCTCATGATGAATATCATCCAACAAGTCAACGATCCAATGCCTACGAATTTATCTTATATTGGTTCTGCTAAGTTACTACTGCTATCATCACTGTTACACTTGCTACAAAATTACTGCTATCACTGTTACCGTTACCGTTGCTGCTGCTACTATTATCAAAACTATCATATTACTTTGCTACTGATCACGTTGCTGCGGATAATTAATCTCCAGGTGTGGTTGAATTGACAACTCAGTTGCTAATACCTTCACATATTCTTTGGCTCCCCTTGTGTCGAATCTATAAATTTGGGTTGAATACTCTACCCTCGAAAACTGTTGCGATCCCCTATACTTGTGGGTTATCAAGACCTTTTTCTAGCGCCGTTGCCGAGGAGCATAGCTATATTTGTTGAGTCACTTGGGATTATTATCATATTATCACTATGAAGAATCTAAAGGATGCTAAGACTAAGATTTTCCCTCAAGGACGAGGGGAGGTAAGGTACTTCCATCCAGTTCTGCTTTAGATTCACCTTCTATTATAAGTGAACTTGCAACACCACCACATGCTATTAATTCGAACATGTCACAAGTTATTGATGATGCTACTTCTGCTATGGATAATGCTTATGATGATGCTAGTACCTTGCTTGATAATGATGATGTGCCACTTGGTGAATTTCTTGATAAACAAATTGCTAGAGTTATACAACATGATGTTGTTGAATCTGATGATGAGCTTGAAACTGAATCTCCTGAAACACCTACTAGAACTAGCCCTCCTAGATATGAATTTCCTAAGGCACCGAAAGGTTATGTTATGAGTGAAGAAACAACCAGAGATATTCTTGCTTGCAATGATAGAGATGATCTAGAGAAATTACTATGCAAGTATAAAGAAAAATCTCTGAATGCTAGAATGAAATGTGATCCTAAGTTTGCTACTTCACCTATCTTTATTGATGATAAGGATTATGAATTCTCTGTCGACCCAGAGTTAATTACTTTGGTTGAATCTGATCCTTTCCATGGCTATGAAACTGAAACTGTTGTGGCACATCTTACTAAGTTGAATGACATAGCCACCCTTTTTACTCATGATGAGAAAACTCGCTATCACTATATTCTCAAATTATTTCCTTTCTCATTAAAGGGTGAAGCTAATGCTTGGTACCATACTCTTGCTCCTGGTTGTGTGCGTAGTTGCCAGGATATGATTTATTACTTATCTGAAAAATATTTTCCTGCTCATAAGAAACAAGCTGCCTTACAGGAAATATTTAACTTTGTGCAAATTAAAGAAGAGAGTCTCCCACAAGCTTGGGGAGGCTTTGCCAATTACTTAATGCTTTGCTTGATCATCCACTTAAGAAAAATGAAATACTTGATATCTTCTATAATGGACTAACCGATGCTTCTAGGGACTTCCTAGATAGTTGTGCTGGTTGTGTTTTCAGGGAACGAGCTGTTGGTCAAGCTGAAGATTATTGAATAACATATTAAAAAATTATGATGATTGGACCATTGCTGAACCACCGCCTAAACCCACTCCAAAGAAGAGGGGTATATTATATCTTAGTCCCGAAGATATGCAAGAGGAAAATAAATCTATGAAGGAAAAAGGTATTAAAGCCGAGGATGTTAAAAATTTACCTCCTATTGAAGAAATACATGGGCTCAATACACCACCACTGCCTAAGGTGGTAGAGGTAAATTGTCTTATGAAATTCAATGATAATGACAATCCTCACAATATGCATCCTAGTCAATGCCTTTATGAGTTTGAAAATTATATTAGAAAACAAGATCACTTCAATGCAAATGTTATGAAACAATTGAAATACAATTTTGATATGATTGCTCGCTTGAGTGACTTCTTATTTAGAATATCAAATGATGTTAGAGGTGTTGGAAAGCATTCTTCTATGGTTTAAACTCAGTTAGAACAAGTTGCTAAATCTCAAAGAGAATTGCTTGATGAAATGAATAATAATATGCATGACTTTGCTGTTAGAGTTGCAACTAGAGGAGGTAAAATGACTCAGGAACCACTTTATCCTGAGGGACACCCAAAAAGAATTGAACAAGATTCACAAAGAGCCAACACTAGTGCACCTAGTTCTTCTAAAAAGAAAAAGAAAAAGAAAAAGAAGAATGATAAGACTTCACATGCTCCTAGTGAACCTGAAATAGAAAAACCTCCTGATAATGAAATTTCTATCTCTGATGCTGAAACTCAATCTGGTAATGAAACTCACCTAGTGATAATGAAAAAGATAATGTTGATGTTCATGAAGACTCTCAACCAAATAATAAAGTACCAGACAATGATGTTGAGATAGAACCACCTGTTGATGTTGATAACCCACAACCTAAAAATAAAAGGTATGACAAAAGAGACTTTGTTGCTAGAAAACACGGTAAAGAAAGAGAACCGTGGGTTCAAAAACCTATGCCTTTTCCACCCAAGTCAACTAAAAAGAATGATGATGAAGAATTTGAACGCTTTGCTGAAATGCTGAGGCCAGTCTTTTTGCGTACTCGCTTGACTGATATCCTAAAAATGCCTCCTTATGCAAAGTATATGAAAAACATCATCACAAATAAGAGAAAAATACCGGAAGCTGAAATCTCCACTATGCTTGCTAATTACACTTTTAAAGATGGATTACCTAAAATACTTGGAGATCCGGGAATACCAACTATACCTTGCTCTATCAAAAAGAATGATGTGAAATCTGCTTTGTGTGATTTAGGAATTGGTGTTAGTGTTATGCCTTTCTCTTTATATAAAAGACTTGACTTGAATAAACTCACACCTACTGAAATATCTTTGCAAATGGCTGACAAATCAACTACCATACCTATCGGTATCTGTGAGGATGTGCCCGTTGTTGTTGCTAATGTTACTATTTTGACTGACTTTGTTATACTTGAGATGCCCGAGGATGACAACATGTCGATTATCCTTGGTAGACCCTTCTTGAATACTACAGGGGCTGTTATTGATTGCAATAAAAGCAAGGTCACTTCTCATATCAATGGTAATGAGCATATGATGCACTTTCCGAAGAAACAATTCCAAGTGAATGGTATTAATGTTATTGAAAAAATCTCCGACAATCACTATTGGAAGTTTTCAAATACCTCTACCTACTATCAAAAAGAAATATGAAATGCTTATTGTTGGGGACATGCATATCCCCATTGAGGTAACTTAGTGATTTACGAAAGTTCTTTGGTTCCATGCTAATCGAAAGTGCTTGTTAATAAGACTTGATCAACCTTATTAATGGATAATTTTGGAACGGTATGAAGTTGATGAATTTTGTAAGAACTACTTTCTGTCCCTACTTTTCATACTCTATTTTTATTAGTTAAATAAAATAAAATGCCATGTTTTGTCTGTTTTCTGATTTTCCCGCGCAAAAAAATGACCCAAAAATAAAAGTTCTCAGAATGCCCTGAAAATTTAATACGATTTTTCTTCTTCTGAATATTCGAGATTTTTTTGTGCAATAAATATCAGAGGGAGGCGCACCAGGTGGGCACAACCCACCTGGGCACGCCAACACCCCCAGGCGCGCCCTGGTGGGTTGTGGTTCCCACGTGGGCCCTCTCACTTATCTCTTTATACCCCATCATCACCTACCTCTAGAAAAAATCTCCATTGCTCTCTCTCCCGTGTTCTTGCTCCCAAACCCTTGGATTTCGATCTCTTTGCTCGAAGCTCCATTTCCGAAACTATTTCAGGGGATTGTTGCTTGGTATGTGACTCCACCGTTTGTCCAATTAGTTTTTGTTTTAGTGGTTTATACTTTGAATAATTAGCTACTCTTGGTGCTGCTGTAGATGTGCTTGCATGTTGAATTCTTAGTGTTCTAAGTAGTTTGAATGCTTGCTTTGGCCTCTATGTATCCCTATGAGTAGTTGATATCAATCTTACAAAGTTTTGCTGATAAATTTTTGTCTACCAAAATTATTATCTTCAGAAAATTGTACGCGTACATGATGAACCTATTTGGAAGGAGTTCTTCGAGGAGCACCATGAAACCCTATTTTCCACCGCCGCAACCTTCTGTACCCAAGAGATCCCATCTTGGGGCCTTTTCCGGAGCTCCGCCGGAGGGGGCATTGATCACGGAGGGCCTCTACATCAACTCTATGGCCCCTCTGATGATGTGTGAGTAGTTTACCTCAGACCTTCGGGTCCATAGTTATTAGCTTATGGCTTCTTCTCTCTCTTTGGACCTCAATACAAAGTTCTCCTCGATTCTCTTGGAGATCTATTCGATGTAATCTTCTTTTGCGGTGTGTTTGTCGAGATCCGATGAATTGTGGGTTTATGATCAAGTTTATGTATGAACAATATTTGAATCTTCTCTGAATTCTTTTATGTATGATTGGTTATGTTTGCAAGTCTCTTCGAATTATCAGTTTGGTTTGGCCTACTAGATTGATCTTTCTTGCAATGGGAGAAGTGCTTAGCTTTGGGTTTAATCTTGCGGTGCTTGATCCCAGTGATAGAAAGGGAAACGACACGTATTGTATTGTTGCCATCGAGGATAAAAAGATGGGGTTTATATCATATTGCATGAGTTTATCCCTCTACATCATGTCATCTTACTTAAGGCGTTACTCTATTCTTATGAACTTAATACTCTAGATGCATGCTGGATAGCGGTCGATGTGTGGAGTAATAGTAGTAGATGTAGGCAGGAGTCGGTCTACTTGTCACAGACATGATGCCTATATACATGATCATACCTAGATATTCTCATAATTATTCGCTTTTCTATGAATTGCTTGACAGTAATTTGTTCACCCACCGTAATACTTATGCTATCTTGAGAGAAGCCACTAGTGAAACCTATGGCCCCCGGGTCTATTCTCCATCATACAAGTTTCCAATCTATTTTATTTTGCAATCTTTACTTTCAATCTATATCATAAAAATACCAAAAATATTTATCTTATTATCATTATCTCTATCAGATCTCAATCTTGCAAGTGGCCATGAAGGGATTGACAACCCCTTTATCGCGTTGGTTGCGAGGTTCTTATTTGTTTGTGTAGGTACGAGGTGACTTGCGCGTGGTCTCCTACTGGATTGATACCCTGGTTCTCAAAAACTGAGGGAAATACTTACGCTGCTTTGCTGCACCACCCTTTCCTCTTCATGGGAAACCCAACGCATGCTCAGGAGGTAGCAAGAAGGATTTCTGGCACCGTTACCAGGAAGATCTACGCCAAGTCAAGACATACCAAGTACGCATCACAACTCTTATCCTTCGCATTACATTATTTGCCATTTGCCTCTCGTTTTCCTCTCCCCCACTTCACCCTTGCCGTTTTATTCGCCCTCTTTCCTTTTGCCCTCTCTTTATTCGCTTTTTCTTCACTTGTTTGCTTGTGTGTTGGATTGCTTGCTTGTCACGATGGCTCAAGATAATACTAAATTGTGTGACTTTGCCAATACCAACAATAATGATTTTATTAGCACTCCGATTGCTCCTCTTACCGATGCTGAATCTTGTGAAATTAATACTGCTTTGCTGAATCTTGTCATGAAAGATCCGTTTTCTGGCCTTCCTAGTGAAGATGGCGCTACCCATCTAAACAACTTTGTTGATTTGTGTGATATGCAAAAGAACAAATATGTGGATAATGATATTGTTAAACTTAAGCTATTTCTGTTTTCGCTTAGAGATCGTGCTAAAGCTTGGTTTTCGTCTTTGCCTAAAAATAGTATTGATTCATGGAATAAGTGCAAAGATGCTTTTATCTCTAAGTATTTCCCCCCGCTAAGATCATCTCTCTTAGAAACGATATTATGAATTTTAAGCAACTTGATCATGAGCATGTTGCACAATCTTGGGAGAGGATGAAATTAATGATACGTAATTGCCCTACACATGGTTTGAATTTATGGATGATTATACAAAAATTTTATGCCGGATTGAATTTTGCTTCTAGAAATCTTTTAGATTCGGCCACGGGAGTGATAACCCAGAAGTATAGGGGATCACAACAGTTTTCGAGGGTAGAGTATTCAACCCAAATTTATTGATTCGAACCACCTCAAAGTTATCCTTTCTGATCGATCTATTCAAGAGTCCGTAGTAAAATAACACGAAGCTATTCTTTCCGTTCAATCTATCATAGAGTTCGTACTAGAATAACACCTTAAGACACAAATCAACCCAAACCCCAATGTCACCTAGATACTCCAATGTCACCTCAAGTATCTGTGGGTATGATTATACGATATGCATCACACAATCTCAGATTCATCTATTCAACCAACACAAAGAACTTCAAAGAGTGCCCCAAAGTTTCTACTGGAGAGTCAAGATGAAAACGTGTGCCAACCCCTATGCATAGGTTCATGGGCGGAACCCGCAAGTTGATCACCAAAACATACATCAAGTGGATCAATAGAATACCCCATTGTCACCATGGGTATCCCATGCAAGACATACATCAAGTGTTCTCAAATTCTTAAAGACTCAATCCGATAAGATAATTTCAAAGGGAAAACTCAATCCATTACAAGAGAGTAGAGGGGGAGAAACATCATAAGATCCAACAATAATAGCAAAGCTCGTGATACATCAAGATCGTTTCACCTCAAGAACACGAGAGAGAGAGAGAGATCAAACACATAGCTACTGGTACATACCCTCAGCCCCAAGGGAGAACTACTCCCTCCTTGTCATGGAGAGCGCCAGGATGATGAAGATGGCCACCGGAGAGGGATTCCCCCCCTCCAGCAGGGTGCCGAAACGGGTCTAGATTGGTTTTCGGTGGCTACAGAGGCTTCTGGCGGTGGAACTCCCGATCTATTGCGCTCCCCGAAGTTTTTAGAGTATATGGATATATATATAGGAGGAAGAAGTACGTCGGTGGATCTCCGGGCTGTCCACGAGGCGGGGGGGGGGGGGGGGGGGGGCAGGGGAGTGGGCACGCCCCCACCCTCGTGGACAGCCCGGGACTCTCCTGGTCCATCTCCGATACTCCGCGGGCTTCTTCTGGTCCAAAAATAAGTTCCGTGAAGTTTCAGGTCAATTGGTCTCCGTTTGATTTTCCTTTTCTGCGATACTCTAAAACACGGAAAAAACGGAAACTGGCACTAGGCTCTAGGTTAATAGGTTAGTCCCAAAAATCATACAAAATAGCATATAAATGCATATAAAACATCCAAGGTTGATAATATAATAGCATGGAACAATCAAAAATTATAGATACGTTGGAGACGTATCAGCATCCCCAAGCTTAATTCCTGCTCGTCCTCGAGTAGGTAAATGATAAAAACAGAATTTTTGATGTGGAATGCTACCTAACATATTTATCCATGTAATTCTCTTTATTGTGGCAAGAATATTCAGATCCGAAAGATTCAAGACAAAAGTTTAATATTGACATAAAAATAATAATACTTCAAGCATACTAACAAAGTAATCATGTCTTCTCAAAATAACATGGCCAAAGAAAGCTATCCCTACAAAATCATATAGTCTGGCTATGCTCTATCTTCACCACACAAAATATTTAAATCATGCACAACCCCGATGACAAGCCAAGCAATTGTTTCATACTTTTGAAGTTCTCAAACTTTTTCAATCTTCACGCAATACATGAGCGTGAGCCATGGGTATAGCACTATAGGTGGAATAGAATGGTGGTTGTGGAGAAGACAAAAAGGAGAATATAGTCTCACATCAACTAGGCATATCAACGGGCTATGGAGATGTCCATCATTATATATATCAATGTGAGTGAGTAGGGATTGCCATGCAACGGATGCACTAGAGCTATAAGTGTATGAAAGCTCAACAAAAGAACTAAGTGGGCATGCATCCAACTTGCTTGCTCATGAAGACCTAGGGCAATTTGAGGAAGCCCATCATTGGAATATACAAGCCAAGTTCTATAATGAAAAATTCCCACTAGTATGTGAAAATGATATCATAATAGACTCTCTATAATGAAGATCATGGTGCTACATTGAAGCACAAGTGTGGTAAAAGGATAGTAGCATTGTCCCTTCTCTCTTTTTCTCTCATTTTTTTATTTGGGCCTTTTCTCTTTTTTTATGACCTCTTTTTTTATTTAGTCCGGAGTCTCATCCCGACTTGTGGGGGAATCATAGTCTCCATCATCCTTTCCTCACTGGGACAATGCTCTAATAATGATGATCATCACACTTTTATTTACTTACAACTCAAGAATTACAACTCAATACTTAGAACAAGATATGACTCTATATGAATGCCTCCGGCGGTGTACCGGGATGTGCAATGACTCATGAGTGACATGTATGAAAGAATTATGATCGGTGGCTTTGCCACAAATACGATGTCAACTACATGATCATGCAAAGCAATATGACAATGATGGAGCGTGTCATAATAAACGGAACTGTGGAAAGTTGCATGGTAATATATCTCGGAATGACTATGGAAATGCCATAATAGGTAGGTATGGTGGCTGTTTTGAGGAAGTTATATGGTGGGTTTAAGGTACCGGCTAAAGTTGCGCGATACTAGAGAGGCTAGCAATGGTGGAAGGGTGAGAGTGCGTATAATCCATGGACTCAAGATTAGTCATAAAGAACTCACATACTTATTGAAAAATCTATTAGTTATCGAAACAAAGTACTACGCGCATGCTCCTAGGAGGATAGATTGGTAGGAAAAGACCATCGCTCGTCCCCGACCGCCACTCATAAGGAAGACAATAAATAAATAAATATGCTCCGACTTCATCACATAACGGTTCACCATACATGCATGCTACGGGAATCACAAACTTCAACACAAGTATCTCTCAAATTCACAACTACTCAACTAGCTTGACTCTAATATCACCATCTTCATATCTCGAAACAATTATCAAGCATCAAACTTCTCATAGTATTCAATGCACTTTATATGAAAGTTTTTATTATATCCCTCTTGGATGCCCATCATATTAGGACTAATTTCATAACCAAAGTAAATTACCATGCTGTTCTAAAAGACTCTAAAAATAATATAAGTGAAGCATGAGAGATAAATTATTTCTATAAAATAAAACCACCACCGTGCTCTAAAAGGATAAAAGTGAAGCACTAGAGCAACGACAAACTACTCCGAAAGATATAAGTGAAGATCAATGAGTGGTCGAATAATTATGCAACTATGTGAAGACTCTCAAACATTTAAAAATTTCAGATCTTGGGATATTATTCAAACAGCATGAAAAATAAAATAAAATAAAATGACGCTCCAAGCAAAACACATATCATGTGGTGAATAAAAATATAGCTCCAAGTAAAGTTATCGATGAACGAAGACGAAAGAGGGGGATGCCTTCCGGGGCATCCCCAAGCTTAGGCTTTTGTTTGTCCTTGAATATTACCTTGGGGTGCCTTGGGCATCCCCAATATTAGGCTCTTGCCACTCCTTGTTCCATAATCCATCGAATCTTTACCCAAAACTTGAAAACTTCACAACACAAAACTTAACAGAAAACTCGTAAGCTCCGTTAGTATAAGAAAATAAATCACCACTTAGGTACTGTTGTGAACTCATTTTAAATTAATATTGATGTAATATCTACTATATTCCAACTAATCTATGGTTCATACCCTCCGATACTACTCATAGATTCATCAAAATAAGCAAACAACACATAGAAAACAGAATCTGTCAAAAACAGAACAGTCTGTAGTAATCTGGATCAAACGTATACTTATGGAAATCATAAAATTCTTAAATAAATTGGTGGACCTTAGGAATTTTTCTATTAATCCTATGCAAAAATAATCAACTTAGTAGCACTCTCCAGTAAAAAATGTCAGCTAATCTTGTGAGCACTAAAGTTTCTGTTTTTTTACAGCAAGATCACAAAGACTTCACCCAAGTCTTCCCAAATGTTCTACTTCGCACAAACACTAATTAAAACATAAAAACACATCTTAACAGAGGCTATATGAATTATTTATTACTAAACAGTAGCAAAAATAAAGAACAAGAATAAGATTGGGTTGCCTCCCAACAAGCGCTATCGTTTAACGCCCCTAGCTAGGCATGATGATTTCAATGATGCTCACATAAAAGATAAGAATTGAAACATAAAGAGAGCATCATGAAGAATATAACTAGCACATTTAAGCCTAACCCACTTCCTATGCATAGGTATTTTGTGAGCACACAACTTATGGGAACAAGAATCAACTTGCATAGGAAGGTAAAACAAGCATAACTTCCGGATTTTAAACACATAGAGTGGAAACTTGATATTATTGCAATTCCTACAAGCATATATTCCTCCCTCATAATAATTTTCAGTAGCATCATGAATGAATTCAACAATATAACCATCACATAAAGCATTCTTTTCATGATCTACAAGCATAGAAAATTTACTACTCTCCACATAAGCAAAATTCTTCTCATTCGGAATAGTGGGAGTATCATAAGAAACCCGAATACTATAAATTGTTTCCACATTAAAAGAGTAATGGTCACAAAAATGGTAATCATAATCATGGCAAGTTTTATAAATATAATCATTACTACTTTTTATAGCATAAGTGTCATCACAATAATCATCATAAGTAGCAACTTTGTTCTCATCATAATCAATTGAAACCTCTTCCAAGATAGTGGAATTATTACTAAATAAAGTCATGACCTCTCCAAATCTACTTTCATCAATATAATCATCATAAGTAGGAGGCATGCTATCATCATAACAAATTTGCATATCAAAACTTGGGAGGCTAGAAATATCATCTTCATTAAACATAGCATCCCCAAGCTTGGGACAAACATTAATTGCAGCAAATATATTCTCAAACATGTCATTCTCATCAAATATAGCATCCCCAAGCTCGGGCCTTTTCATATCATAAGCATAATCACTCTCATCATTAATAGTATGGATAGCACCGATAGTATAGCAATTATCATCATCACAATGAGTAATAGGAGCAACATCATTTGGGAGGGATACCTTTTTACCTTTGCTTCTCCGTCTTTTCTTTTTATTATTCACATCAAGTGTGGGTTCAACCCTCTTTTTGGAGCTCCTTATTAATGAGATTGGTTGAATAGAAGGCTCCTCCTCGTTACCTGATTCATCATAAGAAATGATAGGAGGATATGGGGAAGTCTCTTCCCTTTCATTAGTATTCTCTTCATCTTCTATTTGTTTTGTTTTCTTTATGTAATTGGCAATATAAGGATTTTCAATGCAATTCACCGTACAATACATATAAATTTCCTCTAGATCAAAATCAAGAAGTTTATCACGGGCAAATACTTGAAGATAGTTAGTTATACGTTTCATTTCTTCATAACCCATAAGAAAACTAAGTTCATTATGATGTGCAAGGGAAATCAAGTCATCACAATTTTTGGAAATGATTAGATCATCAAACAATTTGCATCAGATGGTTAAATGACCACGTTCATTGCAAAGTTCACAAGTACGGCTAAGAAAATTTAAATTTTCAGCACAAACATCTAGCCTTTCTTGCAACCATTTAGTTTCTAAGTACTTATGCCTCTTGCAAAATCTATCTTCCCTAATTGGTATGTACTTGGAAACTCTATGCACTCCACAAAAATTGACATGCTTATAAGAAACATTCTCATCATGACTAGTGCAATCATCATTAGTACTATGGATATTCAAAGAGTTCATACTAATAACATTGCAATCATGCTCATCATTCAAAGATTTAGTGCCAAACATTTTAATGCATTCTTCTTCTAACACTTTGGCACAATTTTCCTTTCCACCATACTCACGAAAGATATTAATAAGATGAAGTGTATGAGGCAAACTCAATTCCATATTTTTTGTAGTTTTCTTTTATAAACTAAACTAGTGCTAAAACAAGAAACAAAAATATTCGATTGCAGGATCTAAAGATATACCTTCAAGCGCTAACCTCCCCAGCAACGGCGCCAGAAAAGAGCTTGATGTCTACTACACAACCTTCTTCTTGTAGACATTGTTGGGACTCCAAGTGCAGAGGTTTGTAGGACAGTAGCAAATTTCCCTCAAATGGATGACCTAAGGTTTATGAATCCGTAGGAGGCGTAGGATGAAGATGGTCTCTCTCAAGCAACCCTGCAACCAAATAACAAAGAATCTCTTGTGTCCCCAACACACCCAATACAATAGTAAATTGTATAGGTGCACTAGTTCGGCGAAGAGATGGTGATATAAGTGCAATATGGATAGTAGATAATGGTTTTTGTGATATGAAAATATAAAAACAGCAAGGTAACTAATGATAAAAGTGAGCACAAATGGTATTGCAATGCGTTGAAACAAGGCCTAGGGTTCATACTTTCACTAGTGCAAGTTCCCTCAACAATAATAACATAATTGGATCATATAACTATCCCTCAACATGCAACAAAGAGTCACTCCAAAGTCACTAATAGCGGAGAATAAACGAAGAGATTATGGTAGGGTACGAAACTGTTGGGTTTCGTAGTAATTTCAAAAATTTCCTACGCTCACGCAAGATCATGGTGATGTATAGCAACGAGAGGGGAGAGTATGATCTACGTACCTTGTAGATCAACAACGAAAGCGTTTGGTTGATGTAGTCGTACGTCTCCACGGCCCGACCGATCAAGCACCGAAACTACGGCACCTCCGAGTTCTAGCACACGTTCAGCTCGATGACGATCCCCGGACTCCGATCCAGCAAAGTGTCGGGGAAGAGTTCCGTCAGCACGACGGCATGGTGATGATCTTGATGTACTACTGTAGCAGGGCTTCGCCTAAACACCGCTACAACATTATCGAGGACTATGGTGGAAGGGGGCACCGCACACGGCTAAGAATATGATCATGTGGATCAACTTGTGTGTCTCTGAGGTGCCCCTGCCTCCGTATATAAAGGCTCAAGAGGGGGAGGCCGACCGGCCATCATAGGGCGCGCCAGGAGGAGTCCTACTCCCTCCGGGAGTAGGACTTCTCCCCCAATCCTAGTTGGAATAGGATTCACGAGGTGGGAAAAGAGAGAGAGAGAAGGAGGGGGGCGCCGGCCCCCTCTCTCCTTGTCCTATTCGGACTAGGGGGGAGGGGCGCGTGGCCCAGCCCTGGCTGCTTCTCCTCTTCTTCCACTAAGGCCCATTAAGGCCCATATAGCTCCCGGGGGGTTCTGGTAACCTCCCGGTACTCCGGTAAAATCCTGATTTCACCCGGAACACTTCCGATATCCAAACATAGGCTTCTAATATATCAATCTTTATGTCTCGACCATTTCGAGACTCCTCGTCATGTCCGTGATCACATCTAGGACTCCGAACAACCTTCGGTACATCAAAATGCATAAACTCATAATATAACTGTCATCGTAACCTTAAGCGTGCGGACCCTACGGGTTCGAGAACAATGTAGACATGACCAAGACACGTCTCCGGTCAATAACCAATAGCGGGACCTGGATGCCCATATTGGCTCCTACATATTCTACGAAGATCTTTATCGGTCAGACCGCATTGTTGGAAATATGCCCTAGAGGTAATAATAAATTAGTTATTATTATATTTCCTTGTTCATGATAACCGTTTATTATCCATGCTAGAATTGTATTGATAGGAAACTCAGATACATGTGTGGATACATAGACAACACCATGTCCCTAGTAAGCCTCTAGTTGACTAGCTGTTGATCAATAGATGGTTACGGTTTCCTGACCATGGACATTGGATGTCATTGATAACGGGATCACATCATTAGGAGAATGATGTGATGGACAAAGACCCAATCCTAAGCCTAGCACAAGATCATGTAGTTCGTATGCTAAAGCTTTTCTAATGTCAAGTATCATTTCCTTAGACCATGAGATTGTGCAACTCCCGGATACCGTAGGAGTGCTTTGGGTGTGCCAAACATCACAACATAACTGGGTGGCTATAAAGGTACACTACAGGTATCTCCGAAAGTGTCTGTTGGGTTGGCACGAATCGAGACTGGGATTTGTCACTCCGTGTAAACGGAGAGGTATCTCTGGGCCCACTTGGTAGGACATCATCATAATGTGCACAATGTGATCAAGGAGTTGATCACGGGATGATGTGTTATGAAACGAGAAAAGAGACTTGCCGGTAACGAGATTGAACAAGGTATCGGGATACCGACGATCGAATCTCGGGCAAGTATCGTACCGCTAGACAAAGGGAATTGTATACGGGATTGATTAAGTCCTTGACATCGTGGTTCATCCGATGAGATCATCGTGGAACATGTGGGAGCCAACATGGGTATCCAGATCCCGCTGATGGTTATTGACCGGAGAGTCATCTCGGTCATGTCTACATGTCTCCCGAACCCGTAGGGTCTACACACTTAAGGTTCGGTGACGCTAGGGTTACAGAGATATTAGTATGCGGTAACCCGAAAGTTGTTCGGAGTCCCGGATGAGATCCCGGACGTCACGAGGAGTTCTGGAATGGTCCGGAGGTAAAGAATTATATATAGGAAGTGCTATTTCGGCCATCGGGACAAGTTTCGGGGTCACCGGTATTGTATCAGGACCACCGGAAGGGTACCGGGGGTCCACCGGGTGGGGCCACCCACCCCGAGGGGCCACATGGGCTTTAGGGGTGTGCGCCTTGGCCTATATGGGCCAAAGGCACCAGCCCCAAGAGGCCCATGCGCCAAGAGATAAGGAAAGGAAGAGTCCTAAAGGGGGAAGGCACCTCCGAGGTGCCTTGGGGAGGATGGACTCCTCCCTGGCCGCACCCTTCCTTGGAGGAAGGGCCAAAGCTGCGCCCCCCCTCTCCCTTGGCCCTATATATAGTGGGGGAAAGGGTTGGGCAGCAACACCTAAGCCCTGGCGCCTCCCTCTCCCCCCCATGACACATCTCCCTCCTCCCGCAGCGCTTGGCGAAGCCCTGTTGGAATCCCGCTACTTCCACCACCACGTCGTGCTGCTGGATCTCCATCAACCTCTCCTCCCCCCTTGCTAGATCAAGAAGGAGGAGACGTCGCTGCTCCGTACGTGTGTTGAACGCGGAGGTGCCGTCCGTTCGGCGCTAGGATCATCAGTGATTTGGATCACGACGAGTACGACTCCATCAACCCCGTTCTCTTGAACGCTTCTGCGCGCGATCTACAAGGTTATGTAGATCCACTCCTCCCTCATTGCTAGATGACTCCATAGATAGATCTTGGTGACACGTAGGAAAATTTTGAATTTATGCTACGTTCCTCAACAGTGGCATCATGAGCTAGGTCTATGTGTAGTTTCTATGCACGAGTAGAGCACAAAGTAGTTGTGGGCATTGATTTTGTTCAATATGCTTACCATTACTAGTCCAATCTTGATTCGGCGGCATTGTGGGATGAAGCGGCCCGAACCAACCTTACACGTACGCTTACGTGAGACCGGTTCCACTGACTGACATGCACTAGTTGCATAAGGTGGCTAGCGGGTGTCTGTCTCTCCCACTTCAGTCGGATCGGATTCGATGAAAAGGGTCCTTATGAAGGGTAAATAGCAGTTGGCATATCACGTTGTGGTTTTTGCGTAGGTAAGAAACGTTCTTGCTAGAAACCCATAGCAGCCACGTAAAACATGCAAACAACAATTAGAGGACGTCTAACTTGTTTTTGCAGGGTATGCTATGTGATGTGATATGGCCAAAGGATGTGATGAATGATATATGTGATGTATGAGATGATCATGTTCTTGTAATAGGAATCACGACTTGCATGTCGATGAGTATGACAACCGGCAGGAGCCATAGGAGTTGTCTTTATTTATGACCTGCGTGTCAACATAAACGTCATGTAATTACTTTACTTTATTGCTAACCGGTAGCCATAGAAGTAGAAGTAATAGTTGGCGAGACAACTTCATGAAGACACGATGATGGAGATCATGATGATGGAGATCATGGTGTCATGCCGGTGACGATGATGATCATGGAGCCCCGAAGATGAAGATCAAAAGGAGCAATATGATATTGGCCATATCATGTCACTATTTGATTGCATGTGATGTTTATCATGTTTTTGCATCTTATTTGCTTAGAACGACGGTAGTAAATAAGATGATCCCTCATTAAAATTTCAAGAAAGTGTTCTCCCTAACTGTGCACCGTTGCGAAAGTTCGTCGTTTCGAAGCACCACGTGATGATCGGGTGTGATAGATTCTTACGTTCGAATACAACGGGTGTTGACGAGCCTAGCATGTACAGACATGGCCTCGGAATACATGCAAAACACTTAGGTTAACTTGACGAGCCTAGCATGTACAGACATGGCCTCGGAACACAAGAGACCGAAAGGTCGAGCATGAGTCGTATAGAAGATACGATCAACATGAAGATGTTCACCGATGTTGACTAGTCCGTCTCACGTGATGATCGGACACGGCCTAGTTGACTCGGATCATGTAATCACTTAGATGACTAGAGGGATGTCTATCTGAGTGGGAGTTCATAAGATGAACTTAATTATCCTGAACATAGTCAAAAGGTCTTCGCAAATTATGTCGTAGCTCGCGCTTCAGTTCTACTGTTTAGTTATGTTCCTAGAGAAAATTTAGTTGAAAGTTGGTAGTAGCAATTATGCGGACTAGGTCCGTAAATTGAGGATTGTCCTCATTGCTTCATATAAGGCTTATGTCCTTAATGCACCGCTCAGTGTGCTGAACCTCGAACGTCGTCTATGGATGTTGCGAACATCTGACATACACATTTTGATAACTACGTGATAGTTCAGTTAAACGGTTTAGAATTAAGGCACCAAAGACGTTTTTGAAACATCACAGAACATATGAGATGTTCCAAGGACTGAAATTGGGATTTTAGGCTTGCGCCCACGTCAAGAGGTATGAGACCTCCGACGATTTTCTTAGCCTGCAAACTAAGGAGAAAAGCTCAATTGTTGAGCTTGTGCTCAGATTGTCTGAGTACAACAATCATTTGAATCAAGTGGGAGTTGATCTTCCAAATGAGACAGTGATGTTTCTCCGAAGTCATTACCACCAAGCTGCTAGAGCTTCGTGATGAACTATAATGTATCGGGGACATATATGATGATCCTTGAGATATTCGCGATGTTTGACACCACAAAAGTAGAAATCAAAAAGGAGCATCAATTGTTGATGGTTTGTGAAACCACTAGTTTCAAGGAGGGCAAGGGCAAAAAGGGATGCTTCATGAAATGGCAAATCAGCTGCTGCTCTAGTGAAGAAACCCAAGGTTGAACCCAAACCCAAGACTAAGTACTTCTGTAATAAGGGGAACAGCCACTGGAGCAGAATTACCCTAGATACTTGGTAGATGAGAAGGCTGTCGATAGAAGTATATTGGATATACATTATGTTAATGTGTACTTTACTAGTACTCCTAGTAGCACCAGGGTATTAGATACCGGTTCGGTTGCTAAGTGTTAGTAACTCGAAAGAAAAGCTACGGAATAAACGGAGACTAGCTAAAGGTGAGCTGACAATATGTGTTGGAAGTGTTTCCAATGTTGATATGATCAAGCATCGCACGCTCCCTCTACCACCGAGATTGGTGTTTGCGTTGAGCATAGACATGATTGGATTATGTCTATCGCAATACGGTTATTCATTTAAGGAGAATAATGGTTACTCTGTTTATTTGAATAATACCTTCAATGGTCTTGCACCTAAAATGAATGGTTCATTGAATCTCGATCATAGTGATACACATGTTCATGCCAAAAGATATAAGATAGTAATGATAGTACCACCTACTTGTGGCACTGCCACTTAAGTCATATCGGTATAAAACGCATGAAGAGGCTCCATGTTGATGGATCTTTGGACTCACTCATTTTTGAAAAGTTTGAGGCATGCGAACCATGTCTATTGGTGTATATGCATGAAGAAACTCCAAGCAAATGGACCGTTTGGACTCACTTGATTTTGAATCACTTGAGACATGCAAATCATACCACATGGGCAAGATGACTGAAAGCCTCGTTTTCAGTAAAATGGAACTAGAAAGCAACTTGTTGGAAGTAATACATTTTGATGTGTGCAGTCCAATGAGTGTTGAGGCATGTAGTGGATATCGTTATGTTCTTACTTCACAGATGATTTGAGTAGATGTTGAGTATATTTACTTGATGAATCACGAGTCTGAATTATTGAAAGGTTCAAGTAATTTCAGGGTGAAGTTGAAAGATCCTCGTGACAAGAGGATAAAATATCTATGATATGATCATAGAGATGAATATCTGAATTACGAGTTTGGCACAGAATTAAGACATTGTGGAAATTGTTTCACAACTAATACAACATGGAACACCATAGTGTGATGGTGTGTCCGAACATCATAACTGCACCCTATTGGATATGATGCATACCATGATGTCTCTTATCGAATTACCACGATAGTTTATGGGTTAGGCATTAAAGACAACCACATTCACTTTAAATAGGGCACCACGTAATTCCGATGAGATGACACCGTATGAACTATGGTTTAGAGAAACCTAAGCTGTCATTTCTTAAAAGTTTGGGGCTGCGACGCTTATGTGAAAAGTTTCAGGCTGATAAGCTCGAACCCAAAGCGGATAAATGCATCTTCATAGGACACCCAAAACAGTTGGGTATACCTCCTGTCTCAGATTCGAAAGCAATAAGGGATTGTTTCTAGAATCGGGTCCTTTCTCGAGGAAAAGTTTCTCTCGAAAGAATTGAGTGGGAGGATGGTGGAGACTTGATGAGGTTATTGAACCGTCTCTTCAACTAGTGTGTGACAGGGCATAGGGAGTTATTCCTGTGGCACCTACACCAATTGAAGTGGAAGCTTATGATAGTGATCATGAAACTTCACATCAAGTCACTACCAAACCTCGTGGGATGACAAGGATGCGTACTACTTCAGAGTGGTACGTAATCCTGTCTTGGAAGTCATGTTGCTAGACAACAATGAACCTACGAGCTATGGAGAAGCGATGGTGGGCCTGGATTCCAAAATGGCTCGAGGCCATATAATCCGAGAGAGGATCCATGTATGAAAACAAAGTGTAGACATTGGAAGAGCTACTTGATGGTCGTAAGGCTGTTAGGTACATATGGATTTTAAAAGGAAGACGGACAATGATGGTAAATGTCACCATTAAGAAAGCTCGACTTGTCGTTAAGAAGTTTCTCGACAAGTTCAAGGAGTTGACTACGGTGAGACTTTCTCACTCGTAGCGATGCTAAGAGTCTGTTGGAATTATATTAGCGATTACTGCATTGTTTATGAAATCTTGCAGATAGGATGTCAAAACATTGTTTCCTCGACGATTTTCTTGAGGAAAGGTTGTATGTGATACAACCGGAAGGTTTTGTCAATCCTGAAAGATGCTAATGAGTATGCAAAGCTCCAGCAATCCTTCTGAGGACTGGAGTAAGCATCTCGGAGTTGGAATGTATGCTTTGATAAGATGATCAAAGTTTTGGGCTTATACAAAGTTTATGAGAAACTTGTATTTCCAAAGAAGTGAGTGGGAGCACTATAGAATTTCTGATAAATATATGTTGACATATTGTTGATCAGAAATGACGTAGAATTTCTGGAAAGCATATAGGGTTATTTGGAAAGTATTTTTCAATGGAAAGCCTGGATTAAGCTACTTGAACATTGAGCATCAAGATCTATAAGGATAGATCAAAATTCTTAATGGTACTTTCAAATGAGCACATACCTTGACATGATCTTGAAGGTGTTCAAGATGGACCAGTCAAAGGAGGAGTTCTTGCGTGAGTTGTAAGGTATGAAGTTAAGACTTAAAGCTCGACCACGGCAGAAGAAAGAGGAAGGACGAAGGTCGTCCCCTATGCTTTTGTCATAGGCTCTATACGGTATGCCATGCTGAGTACCGCACCTGATGTGTGCCTTGCCACATATCTGGCAAGAGGGTACAAAGGTAATCTAGGAGTAGATCACCAGATAGCGGTCTAAATTATCCTTAGAGGAATAAGGATATGTTTCTCGGTTATGGAGGTGATAAAGAGTTCGACGTAAAGAGTTACGTCGCAAGCTTAACACCTATCCGGATAGCTCTGAGTAGAGATACCGAATACGTATAATGGAGCAACAATTTAGAATAGCTCCAAGTAGAACAGTTATTTGAAATGGCTCCAAATATAGCATAGTAGCTGCATCTACAAGATGACATAGAGATTTGCGAAGTACATACGGATCTGAAAGATTCAGACCCGTTGACTATAACATCTCTCACAAGCATAACATGTTCAAACCCAGAACTCATCGAGTGTTAATCACATGGTAATGTGAACTAGATCATTGACTCTAGTAAACTCTTTGGGTGTTAGTCACATGGGGATGTGACCTTGAGTGTTAATCACATATCGATGTGAACTGGATTATTGACTCTAGTGCAAGTGGGAGACTGTTGGAAATATGCCCTAGAGGCAATAATAAATTAGTTATTATTATATTTCCTTGTTCATGATAATCGTTTATTATCCATGCTAGAATTGTATTGATAGGAAACTCAGATACATGTGTGGATACATAGACAACACCATGTCCCTAGTAAGCCTCTAGTTGACTAGCTCGTTGATCAATAGATGGTTACGGTTTCCTGACCATGGACATTGGATGTCATTGATAACGGGATCACATCATTAGGAGAATGATGTGATGGACAAAGACCCAATCCTAAGCCTAGCACAAGATCATGTAGTTCGTATGCTAAAGCTTTTCTAATGTCAAGTATCATTTCCTTAGACCATGAGATTGTGCAACTCCCGAATACCATAGGAGTGCTTTGGGTGTGCCAAACGTCACAACGTAACTGGGTGGCTATAAAGGTACACTACAGGTATCTCCAAAAGTGTCTGTTGGGTTGGCACGAATCGAGACTGGGATTTGTCACTCCGTGTAAACGGAGAGGTATCTCTGGGCCCACTCGGTAGGACATCATCATAATGTGCACAATGTGATCAAGGAGTTGATCACGGGATGATGTGTTATGAAACGAGAAAAGAGACTTGCCGGTAACGAGATTGAACAAGGTATCGGGATACCGACGATCGAATCTCAGGCAAGTATCGTACCGCTAGACAAAGGGAATTGTATACGGGATTGATTAAGTCCTTGACATCGTGGTTCATCTGATGAGATCATCGTGGAACATGTGGGAGCCAACATGGGTATCCAGATCCCGCTGATGGTTATTGACCGGAGAGTCATCTCGGTCATGTCTGCATGTCTCCCGAACCCGTAGGGTCTACACACTTAAGGTTCGGTGACGCTAGGGTTATAGAGATATTAGTATGCGGTAACCCGAAAGTTGTTCGGAGTCCCGGATGAGATCCCGAACGTCACGAGGAGTTCCGGAATGGTCCGGAGGTAAAGAATTATATATAGGAAGTGCTATTTCGGCCATCGGGACAAGTTTCGGGGTCACCGGTATTGTACCGGGACCACCGGAAGGGTCCCGGGGGTCCACCGGATGGGGCCACCCACCCCGGGGGGCCACATGGGCTGTAGGGGTGTGCTCCTTGGCCTATATGGGCCAAGGGCACTAGCCCCAAGAGGCCCATGCGCCAAGAGATAAGGAAAGGAAGAGTCCTAAAGGGGGAAGGCACCTCCGAGGTGCCTTGGGGAGGATGGACTCCTCCCTGGCCGCACCCTTCCTTGGAGGAAGGGCCAAAGCTGCGCCCCCTCTCCCTTGGCCCTATATATAGTGGGGGGGAAGGGAGGGCAGCAACACCTAAGCCCTGGCGCCTCCCTCTCCCCCCCATGACACATCTCCCTCCTCCCGCAGCGCTTGGCGAAGCCCTGTTGGAATCCCGCTACTTCCACCACCACGTCGTGCTGCTGGATCTCCATCAACCTCTCCTCCCCCCTTGCTGGATCAAGAAGGAGGAGACGTCGCTGCTCCGTATGTGTGTTGAACATGGAGGTGCCGTCCGTTCGGCGCTAGGATCATCGGTGATTTGGATCACGACGAGTACGACTCCATCAACCCCGTTCTCTTGAACGCTTCCGCGCGTGATCTACAAGGGTATGTAGATCCACTCCTCCCTCGTTGCTAGATGACTCCATAGTTAGATCTTGGTGACACGTAGGAAAATTTTGAATTTATGCTACGTTCCTCAACACGCATAACAACATACGTTGTTCCCTTTGTCATCGGTATGTTACTTGTTCGAGATTCGATCGTTGGTATCCTATACCTAGATCAATCTCGTTACTGACAAGTCTCTTTACTCGTTCTGTAATACATCATCCCGCAACTAACTCATTAGTTGCAATGCTTGCAAGGCTTAAGTGATGTGCATTACCGAGAGGGCCCAGAGATACCTCTCCGACAATCGGAGTGACAAATCCTAATCTCTGACACTCTGTTATGTCTCCTTGTCCTATTCATACTAGGGGGGAGGGGCACACGGCCCAGCCCTGGCTACCTCTCCTCTTCTTCCACTAAGGCCCATTAAGGCCCATATAGCTCCCGAGGGGTTCCGGTAACCTCCCGGTACTCCGGTAAAATCCAAATTTCACCCGGAACACTTCCGATATCCAAACATAGGCTTCCGATATATCAATATTTATGTCTCGACCATTTCGAGACTCCTCGTCATGTCCGTGATCACATCCGGGACTCCGAACAACCTTCGGTACATCAAAATGCATAAACTCATAATACAACTGTCATTGTAACCTTAAGCGTGCGGACCCTACGGGTTCGAGAACAATGTAGACATGACCGAGACACGTCTTCGGTCAATAACCAATAGCGGGACCTAGATGCCCATATTGGCTCCTACATATTCTACGAAGATCTTTATCGGTCAGACCGCATAACAACATACGTTGTTCCCTTTGTCATCGGTATGTTACTTGCCCGAGATTCGATCGTCGGTATCCTATACCTAGTTCAATCTCGTTACCGGCAAGTCTCTTTACTCGTTCTGTAATACATCATCCCGCAACTAACTCATTAGTTGCAATGCTTGCAAGGCTTAAGTGATGTGCATTACCGAGAGGGCCCAGAGATACCTCTCCGACAATCGGAGTGACAAATCCTAATATCGAAATACGCCAACCCAACATGTACCTTTGGAGACACCTGTAGAGCTCCTTTATAATCACCCAGTTACGTTGTGACGTTTGGCAGCACACAAAGTGTTCCTCTGGCAAACGGGAGTTGCACAATCTCATAGTCATAGGAACATGTATAAGTCATGAAGAAAGCAATAGCAACATACTAAACGATCGGGTGCTAAGCTAATGGAATGGGTCATGTCAATCAGATCATTCAACTAATGATGTGATCCTGTTAATCAGATGACAACCCTTTGTCCATGGTTAGGAAACATAACCATCTTTGATTAACAAGCTAGTCTAGTAGAGGCGTACTAGTGACACTCTGTTTGTCTATGTATTCACACATGTATTATGTTTCTGGTTAATACAATTCTAGCATGAATAATAAACTTTTATCACGATATAAGGAAATAAATAATAACTTTATTATTGCCTCTAGGGCATATTTCCTTCAGTGTCCCACTTGCACTAGAGTCAATAATCTAGATTACACAGTAATGATTCTAACACCCATGGAGCCTTGGTGCTGATCATGTTTTGCTCGTGGAAGAGGCTTAGTCAACGGGTCTGCAACATTCAGATCCGTATGTATCTTGCAAATCTCTATGTCTCCCACCTGGACTAGGTCCCAGATGGAATTGAAGCATCTCTTGATGTGCTTGGTTCTCTTGTGAAATCTGGATTCCTTTGCCAAGGCAATTGCACCAGTATTGTCACAAAAGATTTTCATTGGACCCGATGCACTAGGTACGACACCTAGATCGGATATGAACTCCTTCATCCAGACTCCTTCATTTGCTGCTTCCGAAGCAGCTATGTATTCTGCTTCACACGTAGATCCCGCCACGACGCTTTGTTTAGAACTGCACCAACTGGCAGCTCCACCGTTTAATGCAAACACGTATCCAGTTTACGATTTAGAATCGTCCGGATCAGTGTCAAAGCTTGCATCAACGTAACCGTTTACGATGAGCTCTTTGTCACCTCCATATACGAGAAACATATCCTTAGTCCTTTTCAGGAACTTCAGGATGTTTTGACCGCTGTCCAGTGATCCACTCCTGGATTACTTTGGTACCTCCCTGCTAGACTTATAGCAAGGCACACATCAGGTCTGGTACACAACATTGCATACATGATAGAGCCTATGGCTGAAGCATAGGGAACATCTTTCATCTTCTCTCTATCTTCTGTAGTGGTCGGGCATTGAGTCTTACTCAACTTCACACCTTGTAACACAGGCAAGAACCCTTTCTTTGCTTGATCCATTTTGAACTTCTTCAAAATCTTGTCAAGGTATGTGCTTTGTGAAAGTCCAATTAAACGTCTCGATCTATCTCTATAGATCTTTATGCCTAATATGTAAGCAGCTTCACCGAGGTCTTTCATTGAAAAACTCTTATTCAAGTATCCTTTTATGCTATCCAGAAATTCTATATCATTTCCATTCAGTAATATGTCATCCACATATAATATCAGAAATGCTACAGAGCTCCCACTCACTTTCTTGTAAATACAGGCTTCTCCAAAAGTCTGTATAAAACCAAATGTTTTGATCACACTATCAAAGCGTTTATTCCAACTCCGAGAGGCTTGCACCAGTCCATAAATGGATCGCTGGAGCTTGCACACTTTGTTAGCTCCCTTTGGATCGACAAAACCTTCTGGTTGCATCATATACAACTCTTCTTCCAGAAATCCATTCAGGAATGCAGTTTTGACATCCATCTGCCAAATTTCATAATCATAAAATGCGGCAATGGCTACGGGTGAGAAGGTCTCATCGTAGTCAATCCCTTGAACTTGCCGAAACCCTTTTGCGACAAGTCGAGCTTTGTAGACAGTAATATTACCGTCGGCGTCAATCTTCTTCTTGAAGATCCATTTATTCTCAATTGCTTGCCGATCATCGGGCAAGTCAACCAAAGTCCATACTTTGTTCTCATACATGGATCCCATCTCAGATTTCATGGCTTCAAGCCATCTTGCGGAATCTGGGCTCACCATCGCTTCTTCGTAGTTCGTAGGTTCATCATGATCTAGTAGCATGACTTCCAGAACAGGATTATCGTACCACTCTGGTGCGGATCTTACTCTGGTTGATCTACGAGGTTCAGTAGTATCTTGTTCTGAAGTCTCATGATCATTATCATTAGCTTCCTCACTAATTGGTGTAGGTGTCACAGAAACAGTTTTCTGTGATGCACTACTTTCCAATAAGGGAGCAGGTACAGTTACCTCGTCAAGTTCTACTTTCCTCCCACTCACTTCTTTCGAGAGAAACTCCTTCTCCAGAAAGTTTCCGAACTTAGCAACAAAAGTCTTGCCTTTGGATCTGTGATAGAAGGTGTATCCAATAGTCTCCTTTGGATATCCTATGAAGACACATTTCTCCGATTTGGGTTCGAGTTTATCAGGTTGAAGCTTTTTCACATAAGCATCGCAGCCCCAAACTTTCAGAAACGACAACTGTGGTTTCTTGCCAAACCATAGTTCATAAGGCGTCGTCTCAACAGATTTTGATGGTGCCCTATTTAACGTGAATGCGGCCGTCTCCAAAGCATAACCCCAAAATGATAGCGGTAAATCAGTAAGAGACATCATAGATCGTACCATATCTAGTAAAGTACGATTACGACGTTCTGACACACCATTACGCTGTGGTGTTCCGGGTGGCATGAGTTGCGAAACTATTCCGCATTGTTTCAAATGTACACCAAACTCGTAACTCAAATATTCTCCTCCACGATCAGATCGTAGAAACTTTATTTTCTTGTTACGATGATTTTCAACTTCACTCTGAAATTCTTTGAACTTTTCAAATGTTTCAGATTATGTTTCATTAAGTAGATATACCCATATCTGCTTAAATCATCTGTCAAGGTGAGAAAATAACGAATCCGCCACGAGCCTCAATATTCATCGGACCACATACATCTGTATGTATGATTTCCAACAAATCTGTTGCTCTCTCCATAGTACCGGAGAACGGTGTTTTAGTCATCTTGCCCATGAGGCACGGTTCGCAAGTACCAAGTGATTCATAATCAAGTGGTTCCAAAAGTCCATCAGTATGGAGTTTCTTCATGCGCTTTACACCGATATGACCTAAACGGCAGTGCCACAAATAAGTTGCACTATCATTATCAACTTTGCATCTTTTGGTTTCAACATTATGAATATGTGTGTTACTACTATCGAGATTTAATAAGAATAGACCACTCTTCAAGGGTGCATGACCATAAAAGATATTACTCATATAAATAGAACAACCATTATTCTCTGATTTAAATGAATAACCGTCTCGCATCAAACAAAATCCAGATATAATGTTCATGCTTAACGCTGGCACCAAATAACAATTATTTAGGTCTAATATTAATCCCGAAGGTAGATGTAGAGGTAGCGTGCCGACTGCGATCACATCGACTTTGGAACCGTTTCCCACTCGCATCGTCACCTCGTCCTTAGCTAATCTTCGCTTAATCCGTAGTCCCTGTTTCGAGTTGCAAATATTAGCAACAGAACCAGTATCAAATACCCAGGTGCTACTGCGAGCATTAGTAAGGTACACATCAATAACATGTATATCATATATACCTTTGTTCACCTTGCCATCCTTCTTATCCGCCAAATACTTGGGGCAGTTCCGCTTCCAGTGACCAGTCTGCTTGCAGTAGAAGCACTCAGTTTCAGGCTTAGGTCCAGACTTGGGTTTCTTCTCTTGAGCAGCAACTTGCTTGCTGTTCTTCTTCAAGTTCCCCTTCTTCTTCCCTTTTCCATTTTTCTTGAAACTAGTGGTCTTGTTGACCATCAACACTTGATGCTCCTTTTTGATTTCTACCTCCGCAGCTTTCAGCATTGCGAAGAGCTCGGGAATAATCTTATTCATCCCTTGCATATTATAGTTCATCACGAAGCTCTTGTAGCTTGGTGGCAGTGATTGGAGAATTCTGTCAATGACGCAATCATCTGGAAGATTAAATCCCATTTGAATCAAGTGATTATTATACCCAGACATTTTGAGTATATGCTCACTGACAGAACTGTTCTCCTCCATCTTGTAGCTATAGAACTTATTGGAGACTTCATATCTCTCAATCCGGGCATTTGCTTGAAATATTAATTTCAACTCCTGGAACATCTCATATGCTCCATGACGTTCAAAACGTCGTTGAAGTCCCGGTTCTAAGCCGTAAAGCATGGCACACTGAACTATCGAGTAGTCATCAGCTTTGCTCTGCCAGACGTTCACAACATCTGGTGTTGCTCCAGCAGCAGGCCTGGCACCCAGCGGTGCTTCCAGGACGTAATTCTTCTGTGCAGCAATGAGGATAATCCTCAAGTTACGGACCCAGTCCGTGTAATTGCTACCATCATCTTTCAACTTTGCTTTCTCAAGGAACGCATTAAAATTCAATGGAACAACAGCACGGGCCATTTATCTACAATCATACATAAACAAGCAAGATACTATCATGTACTAAGTTCATGATAAATTTAGGTTCAATTAATCATATTACTTAAAGAACTCCCACTTAGATAGATATCCCTCTAATCCTCTAAGTGATTACGTGATCCAAATCAACTAAACCATGTCCGATCATCACGTGAGATGGAGTAGTTTCATTGGTGAACATCACTATGTTGATCATATCTACTATATGATTCACGCTCGACCTTTCGGTCTCCGTGTTCCGAGGCCATATCTGTATATGCTTGGCTCGTCAAGTATAACCTGAGTATTCCGCGTGTGCAACTGTTTTGCACCCGTTGTATTTGAACGTAGAGCCTATCACACCCGATCATCACGTGGTGTCTCAGCACGAAGAACTTTCGCAACGGTGCATACTCAGGGAGAACACTTCTTGATAATTTAGTGAGAGATCATCTTATAATGCTACCGTCAATCAAAGCAAGATAAGATGCATAAAGGATAAACATCACATGCAATCAATATAAGTGATATGATATGGCCATCATCATCTTGTGCTTGTGATCTCCATCTCCGAAGCACCGTCATGATCATCTCATACAATAAAATTTAGCATCATGTCTTGACCATATCACATCACAACATGCCCTGCAAAAACAAGTTAGACGTCCTCTACTTTGTTGTTGCATGTTTTACGTGGCTGCTACGGGCTTAAGCAAGAACCAATCTTACCTACGCATTAAAACCACAACGATAGTTTGTCAAGTTGGTGCTGTTTTAACCTTCGCAAGGACCGGGCGTAGCCACACTCAGTTCAATTAAAGTTGGAGAAACTGTCACCTGCAAGCCACCTATGTGCAAAGCACGTCGGGAGAACCAGTCTCGCGTAAGCGTACGCGTAATGTCGGTCCGGGCCGCTTCATCCAACAATACCGCCGAACCAAAGTATGACAAGCTGGTAAGCAGTATGACTTATATCGCCCACAACTCACTTGTGTTCTACTCGTGCATATAACATCAACACATAAAACCTAGGCTCTGATACCACTGTTGGGTTTCATAGTAATTTCAAAAATTTCTTACGCTCACGCAACATCATGGTGATGCATAGCAACGAGAGGGGAGAGTATGATCTACGTACCTTGTAGATCGACAACGGAAGCATTTGGTTGATGTAGTCGTACGTCTCCACGGCCCGACCGATCAAGCACCGAAACTACGACACCTCCGAGTTCTAGCACACGTTCAGCTCGATGACGATCCCCGGACTCCGATCCAGCAAAGTGTCGGGGAAGAGTTCCGTCAGCACGACGGCGTGGTGATGATATTGATGTACTACTGTAGCAGGGCTTCGCCTAAACATCGCTACAATATTATCGAGGACTATGGTGGAAGGGGGCACCGCACACGGCTAAGAATATGATCACGCGGATCAACTTGTGTGTCTCTGGGGTGCCCCTGCCTCCGTATATAAAGGCTCAAGAGGGGGAGGCCGGCCGGCCATCATAGGGCGCGCCAGGAGGAGTCCTACTCCCTCCGGGAGTAGGACTTCTCCCCCAATCCTAGTTGGAATAGGATTCGCGAGGTGGGAAAAGAGAGAGAGAGAAGGAGGGGGGCGCCGGCCCCCTCTCTCCTTGTCCTATTCGGACTAGGGGGGAGGGCGCACGGCCCAGCCCTGGCTGCCTCTCCTCTTCTTCCACTAAGGCCCATTAAGGCCCATATAGCTCCCGGGGGTTTCTGGTAACCTCCCGGTACTCCGGTAAAATCCCGATTTCACCCGGAACACTTCTGATATCCAAACATAGGCTTCCAATATATCAATCTTTATGTCTCGACCATTTTGAGACTCCTCATCATGTCCGTGATCACATCCGGGACTCCGAACAACCTTCGGTACATCAAAATGCATAAACTCATAATATAACTGTCATCGTAACCTTAAGCGTTCGGACCCTATGGGTTCGAGAACAATGTAGACATGACCGAGACACGTCTCCGGTCAATAACCAATAGCGGGACTTGGATGCCCATATTGGCTCCTACATATTCTACGAAGATCTTTATCGGTCAGACCGCATAACAACATACGTTGTTCCCTTTGTCATCGGTATGTTACTTGTCCGAGATTCGATCGTCGGTATCCTATACCTAGTTCAATCTCGTTACCGGCAAGTCTCTTTACTCGTTCTGTAATACATCATCCCGCAACTAACTCATTAGTTGCAATGCTTGCAAGGCTTAAGTGATGTGCATTACCGAGAGGGCCCAGAGATACCTCTCCGACAATCGGAGTGACAAATCCTAATCTTGAAATACGCCAACCCAACATGTACCTTTGGAGACACCTGTAGAGCTCCTTTATAATCACCCAGTTACGTTGTGACGTGTGGTAGCACACAAAGTGTTCCTCTGGCAAACGGGAGTTGCACAATCTCATAGTCATAGGAACATGTATAAGTCATGAAGAAAGCAATAGCAACATACTAAACGATCGGGTGCTAAGCTAATGGAATGGGTCATGTCAATCAGATCATTCAACTAATGATGTGATCCTGTTAATCAGATGACAACCCTTTGTCCATGGTTAGGAAATATAACCATCTTTGATTAACAAGCTAGTCTAGTAGAGGCATACTAGTGACACTCTGTTTGTCTATGTATTCACACATGTATTATGTTTTCGGTTAATACAATTCTAGCATGAATAATAAACTTTTATCACGATATAAGGAAATAAATAATAACTTTATTATTGCCTCTAGGGCATATTTCCTTCAGAAACCACCTCAAAGTTATCCTTTCTAATCAATCTATTCAAGAGTCCATAGTAAAATAACACGAAGCTATTCTTTCCGTTCAATCTATCAAAGTTCGTACTAGAATAACACCTTAAGACACAAATCAACCCAAACCCTAATGTGACCTAGATACTCCAATGTCACCTCAAGTTCCGTGGGTATGATTATACGATATGCATCATACAATCTCAGATTCATCTATTCAACCAACACAAAGAACTTCAAAGAGTGCCCCAAAGTTTCTACCGGAGAGTCAAGACGAAAACGTGTGCCAACCCCTATGCATAGGTTCATGGGAGGAACCCACAAGTTGATCACAAAAACATACATCAAGTGGATCAATAGAATACCCCATTGTCACCACGGGTATCCCACGCAAGACATACATCAAGTGTTCTCAAATCCTTAAAGACTCAATCCGATAAGATAACTTCAAAGGGAAAACTCATTCCATTACAAGAGAGTAGAGGGTGAGAAACATCATAAGATCCAACTATAATAGCAAAGCTCGCGATATATCAAGATCGTATCACCTCAAGAACACGAGAGATAGAGAGATCAAACACATAGCTACTGGTACATACCCTCAGCCCCGAGGGAGAACTACTCCCTCCTCATCATGGAGAGCGTCGGGATGATGAAGATGCTCACCGGAGAGGGATCCCCCCTTCCGGCAGGGTGCCGGAACGGGTCTAGATTGGTTTTCGGTGGCTACGGAGGCTTCTGGCGGTGGAACTCTTGATCTATTGCGCTCCCCGAAGTTTTTAGGGTATATGGATATATATAGGAGGAAGAAGTACGTCGGTGGATATTCAGGCTGTCCATGAGGCAGGGGGGCACGCCCAGGGGGGCGTGCCCCCACCCTCGTGGGCAGCCCGGGACTCTCCTGGTCCAGCTCCGATACTCAGTGGGCTTCTTCTGGTCCAAAAATAAGTTCCGTGAGGTTTCGGGTCAATTGGACTTCGTTTGATTTTCCTTTTCTGCGATACTCTAAAACAAGGAAAAAGCAGAAACTGGCACCGGGCTCTAGGTTAATAGGTTAGTCCCAAAAATCATATAAAATAGCATATAAAACATCCAAGGTTGATAATATAATAGTATGGAACAATAAAAAATTATAGGTACGTTGGAGACGTATCATCCGCCCTAAGGGGCGAGGAAGCATGTGGAGGCGTCTCGCTTTCCATCATCTCCGGAAGCAGGTCACCCGAGGAGGAGGACTGTTGAGGAAGACTGCAGGCCGGACTGCAAACATATATTTAAGAGGTTACCCTTGTGACCTGGAAAGAACGAGATATGTCTAGAATACCCTTGTTCACTTACGATTCGGCGAAAGGCTTGTCCTTACGGACGAACTGTGCGGCAACGTCGTCTTCCGAACCCGAACGGTCTTGTAGGGACATTTTCCCTCTCTTGGAAGCATCCACCTTCAAATCTTCGGAGGTGGTCCTTTTCTTCCCATGGGGAGAAGGGATATCAGCTTCTTCTTCCCCTTCGTCTTCAGAAGAGGGAGTTCCGGTCTTCCCGGACATAGCGTCTGGTGTACCTTTAGAGTGGGAGCCACCCCTGGCCTTTTTGCTCTCCTCCTAGTCCTCTTTCATCGGCACTTGATACGGCGCAGGGGCCAGCATCCTTGTTAACACGGGATCGGCTGAGTCTTCAGGAAGTGGGGCCGAACACCTAATTCGTTCCGCTTTCTTTATCCATCCCTGGTCGAAGACAAGTTTCTCAGTATATTGATACGTGATAATCAACTAAGCTGTGTTTAGGAGTCGAGTGCTTACCGAGGTATCCGGATGGTTGCAGTCAAGGCTGGTGACCTCGGTTGTATCCGGCCACTGCTTTCAGGTCCCGAAGAATAACTTCCACATCCCTCTATGCGTTATGCCGAAGAAGTGCTGAAGGGTCCGTGGTCCTTCCGGATTGAACTCCCACATGCGGAGAGGCCGTCGCTGGCACGACAGGACCCGGCGGACTAGCATTACCTGGATCACATTGATGAGGCCGGTGTCGTTTTCAAGGAGGCTCCAGACACGGCTTTGTATCGTCTGCACTTTGTCAATCGATCCCCAGTCCAGCCCCTTATTAATCCATGATGCGAGTCATAATGGAGGGCCAGATCGGAACACAGTATAGCTGCCCACTTGGTACCACGGGGTTCAGTGATGTAAAACCACTCCCGCTGCCATAGGTTGGAAGTTTCCGTGAGGGAGCCCTTTGGCCAAAGAGTATTGGCGAGCTTACCCACCATAGCGCCGCCACACTCCGCTTGCTCCCCGTCGACTATCTTCGGCTTCACATTAAAGTTCTTGAGCCATAAGCCGAAGTATGGGGGAATGCGAAGAAAGGCCTCGCACATGATAATGAATGCCGAGATGTGAAGAAAGGAGTCTGGAGCTAGATCGTGAAAATCTAGCCCGTAGTAGAACATGAGACGACGAACGAAGGGGTGGAGAGCGAACCCTAGCCCCATGAGGAAGTGGGAGATGAATACGACCCTCTCACCTGATCTGGGTGTAGGAGTAACCTGCCCCTTAGCAGGGAGCCTGTGGAGGATTTCCGTGGTCAGGTACCTTGCCGCCCGAAGCTTCGTGATATCCCCCCCTATGACAGAGGAGGCCTCCCATCGGCCTTGAAGGCTGGGTCCGGACATGACTGGGAGGCTTGGAACGATTAAGTTGAAACCTAGGTGCTGAAGCTCGAGGTTGGAAAAGTTGAGGAAGAGGTGGGCGTAGAGGAGAAGGACGGGTCTGTGCTCCTTTATAAAGGCGATGAATATCGAACGCCTCCTCATGAGCCTTAAAACTTGCCTATTCCCTAGGAATCGTACCAACGGGGCAGTTGGATTACCCACGCCCGTATTGATGAAAATCCCGTAATAAGGGGACACGATCTCTGCTTTGATTAGACGTGCCAATAAAACCGCATCTTGAAACATGGAACGGGAGGCTAAAAAATGGTTCGAAATAAGGATCGGGCAGGGACATGATGTCACGCTACAAAAGCTATCGGTAGGTTGGACTCGTGAAATATTATGCTCTCTGCAATTGTGTGTGGTATTTGCTTTGTAGAGCCGGACAAGTTTTCTGTGTTCGAAAGCTGCTTTGGAGTATTCGGAGGAGGAACCTGCCTTGCAATGCCGAAAACAATCTGCATGCCGGACACATCGTCATTGAAGCCTGGTTCAGGGGCTACTGAGGGAGTCCTAGATTAAGGGGTCCACGGGCGTCCGGACTATGTAACATGGCCCGGACTTATGGGCTATGAAGATACAAGACAGAAGACCTCTCTTCGTGTCCAGATGGGACTCTCCTTTGCGTGGATGGCAAGCTTGCGTTCGGATATGTAGATTCCTTCCTTTGTAAACCGACTCTGTACAACCCTAGGCCCCTCCGGTGTCTATATAAACCGGATGGTTTAGTCCATAGAGGCAATCATAATCACAACCATACAGGCTAGACTTCTAGGGTTTAGCCATTACGATCTTGTGGTAGATCAACTCTTGTAATCCTCATACTCATCAATATCAATCAAGCAGGACGTAGGGTATTACCTCCATCAAGAGGGCCCAAACCTGGGTAAAACATCGTGTCCCCTACCTCCTGTTACCATCGACCTTAGACGCATAGTCCGGGACCCTCTGCCCGAGATCCGCCGGTTTTGACACCGACAACGTTCACATAACACCACTAAAGGAAGCAAAAACATACATATCATCAAAATATTGAACGAATACCAAATTCACATGATTACTTATAACCGTACTTCTCCCATGTCCTCAAAAACAAAAGTAACTACTCACAAATCATATTCATGGTCAAGATTAGAGGGGTATTGAATATCATTAAGCATCTGAACATATAATCTTCCAACAAATAAACCAACTAGCATCAACTACATGATGTAATCAAAACTACTAATAACCCACAAGTACCAATCTGAGGTTTTGAGGCAAATATTGAATACAAGAGGTGAACTAGGTTTGAGATGAGATGGTACTGGTGAATATGTTGATGAAGATTGGTCCTCCCACAATGAGAGGATCGTTGGTGATGTCGATGGGTTCGATTTCCCCCTCCTGAAGGGAAGTTTCCCCAGCGAAATCGCTTCGCCGGAGAGCAAAAGTGCTCCTGCCCAGGTTCCGACTCGAGACGGCGGCACTTCGCCCCGAAACCTTCTCTCTGATTTTTTCTAGGTCAAATGGCACCTTATAGCAGAAGATGGGCTTCGGAGGCCTGCCAGAGCGCCACAAGTCCAGGGGCGTGCCCCTCCAGGCTTGTGGCTACCTGGTGGGCCCCCTACTGATGGTTCTTTCGCCAATATTTTTTTATATATTCCAAATTTTTAGGTCATTTGGAGTTGTGCATAATAGGTCTCTATGAAATAGCCCTTTTCGGTCCAGAATTCCAGCTACCAGCAATCTCCCTCTTCACGTGAAACTTGCAAAATAAGAGAGGAAAGGCATAAGATTGCGTCATAAAGTAAATAACAGTCCAAATTGTAATAAATATCAATAAGAAAACATGATGCAAAATGGACATATCAACTCCCCCGAGCTTAGACCTTGCTTGTCCTCAAGCAAAAGCCGATATCGATAATCATGACCACATGTTTAGAGAAAGAGGTGTCAATAAAAACAAAATACAGACATGAAGGCATCATGATCATTATTATAGCAACAATATCTCATCATAAAACTTCACATGCTAAAGTAACAATTCATTCACAAGCTAAAGTATGAAACATAAACTTTATTGGAAACTAACAAACTATGGTTTTAGTCATTGAAACAATCACAATCCATCATATTTTCAGAAAGAGTCTAAGTAAGAGCTTTGTTTGGCAAGTTCGCATACTCAACTATCATTTAGTCTTCTATGATTGCTGACACTCAAGGCATATTTATAGAGCAAAAGTTTCAGTCAGATACATAGAAAGATAGGGGCTTATAGTTTCGCCTCCCAACTTATTTACCTCAAGGGTAATGTCAACAATAATAACTTACCATCACCTACATTCAAAGGTGATATATATATATCTCGATCCATCCACCACATCATGCTTGCCACTAAAGAGTGGGCCGGAGTTTTCTGTGATTTTCTTTTTCACGGGTTTTGTTCGATTCTGCTTGTTTTACGTTTTCTTTTTTTGCTTTTACTTTCCTTTTGTTTCTTCTTTTGCCTTTTTCACGAACCTTTCTTCAATTTCTATTTTTTTTATAAATCAAAAACATTTTTCAATTTCACATTCTTTTAACTTTTGTGAACATTTTCAAATCCGTAAATTTTTCAAATTCATGAACAATTTTAAAATAGTATGAGATTTTTTGAAAATTTGTGGATTTCCCCAAAAAATTTGCAAACTTTTTAAATTGGCATGCATCTACCGGTTAAAAATAAACCGGCTACCGGCTTTTTAACCATTCATTTTGACTGTGACCATTGACCATAGACTGTTAGAAAAATCATGAATTAAAAAAAGCAAATTTAAAAAATATTAGTGATTCGGAAAAAGTATTCATGGCGTTAAAAAATTGAATTTCAAAAGTGTCCGCGAAATTGAAATAGTCCACGAAATCAAAACACCGATTTGAAAAAGGTAACGGATTCAATAAAAAAATCAAAAAATTGATTCGTAAATTTTAAAAATTTCACAAATTTGAAAATGTTCAGAAGTTTATTAAATGATTGGAAATTTGGGAAAATCATGAATTTAGAATAAAAGACTTGTCAATTTAGATTTTTTTTTTGAAAATTTCATATTTTCTGTGTGTATACATATGTAAATTTTATGTTTCCAGAATTTAAAAATGTCCTATAGAGAAGAAAAGACATGCATGCTTTCCTAGATTGTAAGGTGATACCGGGAGAGAGTGTCATCCCTCAACATAAATTTGTGGTCGCTGACTTTCACTTTTGGATTTGTGTCCAGTGAGGATAAGCGTGCAAAGTCGCTAGATTGTAAGGCTTTCAAGCAGAGAGCTATTAAGGAGGGATCTGGGGAGGAAGGACGTGATGAAATGCTACGTGGATGAATATCAAGACTTACATTTGGAACGTGGATACATGAGAGTTTTGAGTGACCAAGGGAAGTAGAAGCAAAGCGAAAGATACTTGATGGTGGAGCGATGATGTCCGGAAGGTTGTAAGGAGAGGAAAATTTGTTTCAGGTGCGTCCACCTGGATAGGGGTGCAGGCAACATAGAGAAGTACAATGTGACGAAGAAGAACGGAAAACAAGCTATGCATGAAGCAAAGGGTCTAGCGTATGAGGACCTCTACGAGCGTTTAAATATGAAGGAAGGAGAAATGGACATCTTTAAGATGGCTAAGATCCGAGAGAGGAGACCAAGGATGTCAACCAAGTCAAATACATCAAGGACGGATCAGATCCACTACTGTTGAAGGACGAGGACATCAAGCATAGATGACAAGAGTACTTCGACAAACTTTTCAGTGGAGAAATTGAAATCTCTACGATTGAGTTGTATGACACATTTGATGATACCAACAAACATTTTGTGCGATGAATCTAGGGGTGCGAGCTTAGATAAGCTTTAAAAAACTGAAAGGAGGCAAGGCGATGTGCTCTGATTGTATCCCCATTGAGGTGTGGAAAGGCCTTGTGGACGTAGCGATAGTATTCTAGTAAGCTTTTCAACCTTATTTTTGGGTCTAACAAGAGGACCAAAGAATGGAGGTGAAGTATGTTAGTACCGGTATTCAAGAACAAGGAGGATGTTCAAAGTTGTACTAATTATCATGAAATTAAGATGAAGAGCCGTACAATGAAGCTATGTGACAGAGTCAAGAAGGATAAGTGTGACCAAAAATTAGTTTGGTTTCATGTCTAGGAGATTGATCATGGAAGCCATTTTCTTGGTACGACAACTTATCAAAAGAAGAATTTGCGTGTGGTGTTCCTTCAATTGGAGAAGGCCTACGATAAGATACCACAAATTGTCATGTGGCAGGCCTTGGAGAGACACAGTCCAAAAAAAGTACGTTACCCATCAAGGACATGTACAATAATGTTGTGATGAGTGTTCGAACAAGTGACATAGACAGCGATGATTTTTCAATTAAAATAGGATTGCACCAAGGATCAGCTTTGATCCCTTATCTTGTTTTTTTGATTTGGTGATGGATGACGTCATAAGGGATATACAAGAAGACTTCCCATGGTCTATGTTCTTTATGGATGATGTGGTGCTAGTCAACGATAGTCGAATCCATGCACGCGAGGGGGGAGGGTGGCAATAGAAAGTCATAGTTATGGAGGCATGCTTTGGTATCAAAACGTTTTTTAGGCTTAGTAAAACTAAAACTAAGTACATGAGGTGCGGTTTCAGTACTATTAGGCATGAGAAGGGGGAGATTGGCCTTGATGGGTAAGTGGTACCTCAGAAGAGTCCCTTGATATTATGGGTCAATATTGCAGAGGGATGGTGATATAGATGAAGATGTGACCCAACGAATCAAAGGTGGATAGAAGAAGTGGCACGAAGCTTCTAGCATCCTATGTCATAAGAGAGTGCCATAAAAGCTAAAAGGCGGGTTCCATAAGACAACGATTTAACCTACGATGTTGTATTATGCAAAATGTTGGCCAACTAAAATACGATGTCCAAGTGTTAGATGTAGCAGAGATACACATGTTGAGATGGATATGTGGCCACACAAGAAAGGATCGGATCCCGAATGATGATATACATGATAGAGTTGGTGTAGCACTGCCTGAAGAGAATTTTGTCTAACATTGTCTAAGATGGTTTGTGCACATAGAACTCATGCCTCCAGAAGCGTCAGTGCATAGCGGATGGATAAAGAGTGCCGATAATGTTAAGAGGTCGGGGTAGACCAAACTTAACATATGGGGGGAGTATGTAAAAAGAGATTTGAAGGACTGAAATATCACCAAAGAACTAGAGATTGATAGAGGTGTGTGGATGTTAGCAACCCATGTGCAGAACCATGACTTTATTTCAAGACCTTATGGGTTTCAACTCTAGTCTACCCCAACTTGTTTGGGATTGAAAGGCTCCATTGTTCTCAAATATGTTTGTGTTTAAAAAAAGTTATTCACAATTTTTTATAAGTATTAATGTATTTAAAATTTTGTTTAGAAATATAAAAATGTTCTCCGATTAAATAATGTTTATGTATTTATAAAATATTGTTCATGAATTTAAAAATTCTTAAATTCTAAAAAAGATTGATTATTTCATAAGTATTTGCGAATTTAAAAAAAATGTTCTTGAGTTTTGGTAGAAATGGTGTAAAAAAAGAAGATAACGAGAAAAAATCGTACAAAATTTATACTAGAAGAAAAACCCATGAAATAAAATAAAAATGAAGAAGACCACTAGAACCGAACTGATGGAGATAAGCCGAATGAATATAGGGTAAAAAATTGGCTTGATGGGCCGACCCATGTAGCGTGCGTGGTGTGCGGTTTCCTGACACTTTTCTGGAATGAGCCGGAAATAGGATTCCCCTTGAAAGAACTAACAAGTTTAGGGTATCTTACTCTCGTGAGCCATGTGGCAACTCGAGAGACAGAGTGGGCAACGTGGCGTACCATCAAAACTCTAGAGTGTAATGCCGATGGTGACGACTGACGAGTGCTTGCTCAAAAGGAGTTGTAGGCTGTGTATTGTCGCTTCTAGGAGTTGTGAGTGATGATGCAGAGACCATTGCGGTGGATGGCAAAGCAATGAAGAGCAAGGACTATCATGGAGGCGATGTATGCCATGCTTAAAGGGCGCCTTGGACGCCACCTAGGATATATGTGCCTTTGAAGATTAGCAAGACAGGAAGAAGTAGACCACTGTATGATTTAAGATTCGTGTTCCCATGTGCCATGGCCTAAGTAGAGTCCAATATAATTTGGAAAAATACCCGGTTTCATAGGATTTTTCCATGAAAATTGTTTACAAACAAACTTCATTCCTAAAACACAAACATATCCCCTTACTAAACTCGAAACATGTGACGTCCAGCTTGAACCATAGTATCACATTGTAGTGGAACTCTCCTGAGAGTATTAGTTAGTGAGACAAGGTTCCACTCGACCCACCTATGTTTGGAGTCTCCTCACCTCTAAGAAAACAAACAAAAAATATTAATCACAATCAAAAATTCATAACAAATTTCTACTAAAACCCTTTCCTTTAACGAAAACCCCCTAATGAATCTCTCCTCACTTGAATCTTTGGTATTGTGCTACATTTAGAGTACATTACTACTATGATTTGACCGACTTAGGGTTCTTTGATATTCTATTGGTTGCTTGGTTTTTGCAATAGAGGAGGAACAATGTGCAAGATGTTAGTCACAACGTGCTGGAAGTCACACGAGCGCCATGCTTGAAACTTCACGTAGCCCCATGTGTGCTACAGTAAAACGGTGAACGTACGTGGACCAGCACAACAATGGCACATCACCTCGGGTTACAAAATGGACACACGGCACAAGCTTTACCCAGGTTCGGGGCCTCGTCTGTCAAGTAATAAGCCCACTTTTGCTTATACTAAACACAAGTTAGAATGGGGTGCACACTGGTTAGGCATTTGAGTTTGGAGAAATTGTTATTGGTTTTCATGATTCAGAAAGACTTACACTATAGCTTTGGGATTAGACTTTCGTTAAATGGAGAATTTGCAGATTTACTCTAGGGCTTCAGAAAAGTTTGTGCAATTTGCCTCCATCATTCTAGCCGGGCTCAATTAGCCAAACTAAATTAATTCTAGTGTTAACCATAAGCAATAAAGATTTCATTAGACTTGAATCATGTTAATTAGGAGTTGACCAAAATTAATAGACTTTACCATTACAATTACCCAAAATCAATTAAGCACGTGATCATAATCATTTGCATGAGCTGAAAACTTTTAGGGATTAATCATGACCAAAAAAATTATTAGCATTAACTGAACACAATTAGCATTAAACGTGTTCATTGGGTGCTAACAAAAACACTTTAGATCTGAATCATGAACAATTAGCACCAATGAGCTATTAAGATTAAAATATGGGCTAATTGAGCATCTTTCTGAGATTATGTGATAGAATCAATACCAAGGGGTTACTTTTGAGAAAAAAATTACAACTAGATGCTTCATGTTGTATCTTATGTGATGATTGCCCAATTGAGGATGTTCAACAACGATTTTTTAACGTTCCTTGAATCAAGAATTCTGGTGGAGAATTGGTGTTGACTAGAACAATGGTTTAAATATAATAGACGCTATTAAAGTTGTTAAGAGGAGATATGAACACAAAAACGTTTCATGAAGATCTTAATTGTTGGCTGCCAGAGCATTTGGCTGGAAAGAAACGAACACAACTTTGAGCATATTCCACTCAATATTAATTCATGCATTGAATACTTCAAAGTTTATTTTACTTTTTTTGAGAAGAAAGTTTCTTTTACTTGGTTATGCATATTGCTAGATCCAACTTTAGAGGAGGCATGCAATCTTGTGTTGACTCTTTGTAATTATTTATGGAGTTTGTCTCTATCTGTACATCACCACCATCATTTATAAGAAAGACACGATAGGGGTTTCCCTACTGTTTTTGCTATAGGAAGTGAGATTATGATGGCTATGGTACCAATGTTAACACATCATCTTAGGATTACCATTAAATATGCACTTAATCTTGTGATTAGAACACACCTTATGTGAAAGAATATGGACAAACCAAAATTATCAGAAAATATTAGGGAACAACCCATTGCGGAGACCATAGGTCATCGACAGTAATGATTTTATTGGTTTAGACGTGTAAGGTGTGACCAACACTAACTTGGAAGTGGCGGACATTGGTGAACAGTCTTATCTTGCATCGACACCTCTTTAGGATCGATAGTTAGGGGTGAAACCTACCTTACCGCTTAGATCGTTAGATCAAAATGAGATGGGGTCTAATTCCTTACACATCATGTGCTTAGGAGTCGAGGCGAAACGAAGTCATTGGTTTGGTGCCCCTAGACATGTGTCTGTGTGTGGTCATGCCCCCTAGACAACCCCTTTTGGCAGAACTCCGCCATAAGAGCTATAATCTAGCCACTTATATGTGATTGCAAGAATACCCAATGAGCCACCAAGCCATAGCAACCTCTTGGGGGATTTACAAGCACCACATTGCAAATGCACGAGATCAAATAAATCTAGCGAAGCTATGGATGGTTTAAACTTCACAACTTAACTAAAATGCTCAAATGGATCTCAAAATGTGGCACTCGGCCTCTATACATTATATATCTTGCTGCTATCACTTGCACATACTATTTCATTTGTTATTTTTTCAACTAATCTAAAAAGTGATCGTGTCATTTCGGACATATTAGTTTGACAAATTGGACAAAGATAGAGCATCCACTGTTAGCTCAAGGAACAAGTAGAGCTTCAAGACTTGGAGAAATCATCATTTGGTTTCATGATTGAGAAAGACTGACATTATGATTTTGGGATTAGTGTTTCGCCAAATGGAGAATTTGCGGATTTACTCTAGGGTTTAATAAAGTTGTATGTGATGTTCCTCCTTCATGCTAACTGGCTCAATTAGCTAAAATACATTAATTCTAGTGCTAACCATAAAAACAGAGAGTTCATTGGACTCAAATTATGTTAATAGGAGTTGACTAAAACTAATAGAGTTTACCATACAATTACCTAAAGAAATTAAGCACATGGCCATTTGCATCAACATAAAACCTTTAGGGATTAATCATAACCAACATAACATTATTAGCATTAGCTGAACACATTTAGCATTAAACATGTTCACCGGGTTCTAATGGAATCACTTTAGATCCTAATCATGAACAATTAGCACCAATGAGCGATTAATATTAAAACATGGGCTAATTGGGGTACTAACCGAGATTATGTGATAGAATCAATACCAATGGACTACTTTTGAAGAAAATTTCCACCCAAATGCTTCATGTTGTATCTGATGTGATGATTGCCATGTTGAGGATGTTCAACATCAGTTTCTTGAATGTTCCTTTAGTCAAGGATTTTTGTGGGGAATTGGCATTGACTAGAACAATGGTTTGAATATAATGGACACTATTGAGGATGCTAAGAGGAGATATGAACACAACCATTTCATGGAGATCTTAATTGTTGGCTGCTGGAGCATTTGGCTGGAAAGGAACAAACATATCATTGAGCATGTTCAGCTCAATATTAACTCATCCATTGAATCCTTCAAAGTTTCTTTTACTTTGATTATGCATATAGCTAGACCTAGGCTTAGAGAAGGCATGGATCTTGGCTTGACTCTGTAACTATTTATGGAGTTTGTCTCTATATGTACATTACCACCATCATTTACAAAAAAAATACACAATAGGGTTTTCCGTGCTGTTTTTGCTAAAAAAATGAGATCATGATGGCTCCGGTACCAATGTTAACCCATTTTCTTAGGATTAACACTAAACATGCTCTTAATCTCATGATTAGAACACATTTTATGCAGAATATTTTTGACTAACCCGGAATTATCAGAAAACATTGGTAATGAGTGGTCAGATGCGTAAGATATGACCAGCACTTACCTGGATCAAGGTGATGGGTGGTGGTGAAGGGTCTAGCTTGCTTCAACACCTCTTTAGGATCCATAGTTAGGGGGTGAAACCTACCTTACGGTGTACTCCCTCCGTTCCGAATTACTTGTGTTGGATTTGTCTAGATACGGATGTATCTAGCACTAGTGCTAGATACATCCGTATCTAGACAAATCCAACACAAGTAATTCGGAACGGAGGGAGTAGATCTTTAGATCAAAACGGGATGAAGCCTAATTCCTCCTTTTCTCTCAATTTACGGTGCTCAGGAGTCTGGGAGATGTTGCTCCTCCTTTTCTCTCAATTTGTTAGAACCAAAGATAAAAAATACGGATATGAAATGTACGATGTGGTCTGAATGAAAATGAAACTATATGGCAACTGGGTGTACTGTAGCGCTAGTGCTGCTCTGATTGAAGAATGAAGAAACGGTTTCTTGCTGCTGAGAAGTGGAGGCACTACCCTTCATCGATCGCACATCCGAGCAGCTCCTCGAGGTAGTCCGCTCCCAGGTCCTCCAGTTCCAGCACGCACGAAGCCGATGCAGCAGCTGAACCCTGCAGGCCCTGCTTCCTCGCTGCAACAGGCGCGCTCGTCTGGTTCTTCTTCTTGGGTTTGCGCTTCCTGATGCAGTGCCGGCGCTTGAGCGCTAGGGCAGGCGAGTCCCCCGCGGCGGCGGAGGTGGCGCCCAAGCCCAGCACGTCGAGCGACTCCTGCACGCGGTTGACAGGGAAGTTGAGCACGGCGGCGGGGCCGCGCAAGGCCAATGCGGCCTGGTCGTACGCGAGCGCGGCGGCTTGCGGGGTGTCAAAGGTTCCGAGCCAGACGCGGGCGCCGTTGCGCGTGGAGTCCCGGATCTCCGCCGCGTACTTGCCCCACGGCCGCTTGCGCACTCCGATGAGTGGATCCTGCTCCACCGCGCCGCCGCCGCTCGGCTCAACTGCCGTCACAGCACAACGATGCGTCATGGGCTCGCCGCCGCGCTGGTTGTTGGTGACGTCCTGCTCCTCCCATCCGGTGTTTGTTGTTGGTGCAGCAGAGGCGGCTAGATGCATGACGGCGCTGAGCTGGTCCATGTCATAATCATGGTAGTCAATGCCGCCGCCGCCGCCGAAACGAAGCTGCTGCTGGTGCGCGAAAGAGGAGGAGGACGGCTGGTCGCCGTAGTTGCACGACGGCGAGTAGGTTGACTGGTCATGATAGTGCGAAAGAGGATGTGGCTGAGGGAGGGTGAGGCTGCCGTACTGCTGTGGTGTATAGGTCAAGTCGTTGTAGGTGTAGTCGTAGTGAGGCTCCATGGAGTACGTACTGCACAACCTAGCAAATAAGAAGTATGGTAGGCCGGCCGGCGCTCTAGATCCTTATAATACAGTGGCGCGGCGCGGCGCAGGAGATCGATGGAAGGAAAAGTCGCCGGTCGTTACAAGTACTGAGGGCGTCTCCAACGGGGGACCTCAAATTTCCTATCGCATCTGTCCACGAATAGAGAGGGCCGCGGACACGAATACAGGAGGCTGTTATCTAATGTGAATTTTCATATAAACCGGATTAGGTTCATGCAAACATGAGAGATTTCATATAAACATGACGAAATTCATTACATTTGGCACATATTGCAACTAAAAAGAAGCTCGTCGGGCTCTAGAGTTATATACCTAAATTAAATGATCACCGGCACCCGTTCCCCATGTCCAGCACGGACGAGGAGGGGTGTGTCGGCTCGTCGCCGGCCGCATACTACATTTGGACATTGTTGTTCTCTAGCTGCCCACCGGCAATGGAAACCATCTCCTTCTTCTGCTCTGGCGTTAGCCCATCCCAGAGAAAGCTTTGGCACGAGAGGAATCCATGATGGAAGTGGTGCGGAGATGAGAAAGATATCGGAAGCGGATGACTACGGGTATGGCCGGGACAACAGTTTATATAACAATGGTGGACAATAGAGAGACGGACAGGTGGCGTGGGAGTAGCCACCTTGGCAACTGCTTGTCATTATTGTGAGTGGTAGACGGACGGACGGACGTCCGTTGTGTCGTTTCGGATGGAAAAGGCGCATGGGCGAGGAAGGGGGTTTGGATGGGTCAGGGCGGTCAGACGCGGGCGTGACTCAAGATGGCAATGGTACCCCGAAACCCGCGTCCCCGTGGGTTTTTACCCTATTAGGGGACGGGGATAGGCATCTTTTCATCCCCGCGGGGCTGTTGTTGGGCACATTATACAACCCGACACGTTTCATGGGTTTACACTCGTTTCGGTAGTCCCCGAACCCGAAACCCGGCAATACCCGCGAAATTACATTATTTTTTTTACCACCGTAGTCATCTTACCCCTGAAATCTTAGAGGCCCTGATGTGTTCACAAGATTGGATTAGAAACAAATATAAAGGTGTGTCTTTCTTTACATATCAATATAAAGTTTATCATTATCATGTTGCAATATTTCATAAGATGTTCATTACTACTTATCTGATTCTCATAGATGCTGACAATGAATAAGGACAAAGCTTTTGGAGTTGTCTTCAAGACATTCAAGAGGGAATGCAGGTGAAGTACAGGTACTTGCAAATTTCATATACTAATCTGCATATTTTTCTCATGTTTAACTTTAGCTTGAGCGAATTTTGATCTTCCCTAGGACTTGGCACTTTGATTTTGCATTGGAAGATTTGAAGATGGTCGTTTGGAGGCTTGGAGATGTGAAAGATGCCATGATGATTCCAACTTTAAAGTGATTTGTGAACTATAAGTTTTATTTTAGAACTTATATAGCTGTTGAACCATCTACTATTGTTTTTTGTTGAAATTTACTCAAGTTATGCAGCTGAAATGTTCTTGTTTTGCTTTTGAAATGTTATTCTTTGTCGTCACTATGTTTGTTTAAATATTTTGATTTTATCGCGGGTTCCTTGTGGGTTCCCCAAAACCCGATGGGTTTAGGGGACGGGCAAAAAAACTAGCCCCGCACACGGTGATGGGGACGGGGACGGGTTTGCAATTTTCTCGTGGGGATGGGTTTGAGAAGGCAAAGCCCGATGGGTTTCGTCCCCGTTGCCATCTTGAGGCGTGACAGTGGTCCAGACGCTCGCAAAGCCTTATGTTTATTTTTGATTTACGGGAAAAAGTACGTTCAAACCATTATACGAATAAATACAAGATCATATTGGTGATTTTTACGGTCCCAACAACGCGATCCATAGTATACGGGCGGTTTGAGATGGCCCTGAGCTCCATCAGGTTTCTTTTCTGTTTCCTCAATGTTATCTAGCTGTAGGATCTAGCGCTGCCCTGCGTGGATGGGAAATTGGGAACACTCCAGCTATGCGCACACATGCATTGACGCTCCCCTCTCCCCCCGTCTCTCTGTCCGCAGATAGAAAATAATTGCAGGTATAAATGGGCGCATGACGTAGGGCGGCTGAATACGACAAACCTGCCAGACGTCATCAAATTACTGCACCTATATACTCCTATAGTACACCGAGTGGTTCTTGTTCTGGGTTTACCAATGACGACGGAATCATACCAAAAGGTGTTTTTTGGCCTTATTGTCTTCCATCTTACTCTCTCTCCGTTTTCACAATTATAAGATGATCTAATTATAAAATGAGTATTCAAAACTATGTAAACGCATTTTAGTATGTTTGTTCACTCATTTTAGTACGTAGTTTATATTGTAATATTCAAAACATCTTATATTTGTGAAAGGAAGGAGTACTTGCTAATGTGATGGTTTTGTACATCCATGGATGCAAAGCCTCATAGGATTAACGTTCCTTTCAAAACATACCGCGTTGAAAATCGTGGCCAATTGACTTGGTGGTACATTAGCATAGGTTTCTCCCATAAATAAAACAAAAACTATGTCCATCGGAATCGGTTATTTTATAAAAATCATAGTCATTGCCTTGGGAAAATTCCATAACAGCTACCACCACTATTTCCACATTTGCTCTCTTTTACTTAATTTCAACTTTAAATTTCGTAAGTACATACTCCCACCGCTCCATAATATAAGTGCATTTTTTACATTACATTAGAGTCAAAAACACTCTTATATTATGGAACCATGGGAGTAGCTTTTATTTACTTTTTACTTGTTGCACACTATCTCTTTGCACTTGCAAATTATCTTTTGTTATAGAATTTAGGTAAAGCAAATGTTTGATGTACACAAGGTTGTATCATTGTGATACGTCTTCCACGTATCTATTATGATTGTCATGTTCATTCTATTTCTATAGTACTATCTTTTATACATACTTTAGGCACCCTTTTAGGGGGAGTGAGCCTAGCTTCACTGGTTATGGGAGTGGATGTACAAACCGAATACTTGGGGTTCAAATCCTCACGAAGGCAAATTTAGATTCCTATTTATTCTTGAGGACCAAACTTTCCTGGTACTCACGCATTTATCCTTGAGGACCAGGCTTGGTGCATAACCAAAATTAAAAATCGTAGTAACTCATACTTAAAAGACTATGTGCATCCCTAGTTGGTGCAGAGGCTGGGGAATTAAAAATTGTAGCAAGTGCCGCATGTAATTAAATTGCAGAAGATAAGATTCATGCAGCACATGTATTCCAAATCAGGACATCCAGACGTTTGAGCATTATGAGGGTGATCTTTCCAAGTTGTAGCGAGCTGCTTGTTGATAGCTAGGTAGTTTTCCCCCTTCCCCTCCCCCTCCCCCTCCCCCTCCCCCTCCCCCTCCCCCTCCCGAGTCGCCCCGCGTGCGACCGGGAGGAACCCCTAGCCGCCGCCAGCCGGGTCCCCCCTCCCCCCTCGCTACCGCCAGAGGGCCCAGCTAGGCGAAGCCTGGTCGGCGGCGGCGGGGAGTCCTTGTCCCCTTGTGTGTCAATCTTGGGGCGGGCCGGGGCAGACGGGTCGGGGGTGCCACGCTTGACGGCGGGCATGGCAGCGCGGCGGAGCGTCGGCGTGACGGGCGTCGTGCAGAGGGGCGTGCCTAGGAATGGGATGCAGTGGCGGCTCGACCGGATCTGGCCCTCCAGGCGGCGCGGACTGTAGGCGGCTGCCTCTACCGTGGCCATCCTGGCTGGTGGAGGTGGTGGCGCAAGTGTGGTGGTGTCACGGCGGGCTGCCAGGGCGTGTTGGTCTGGTTCTGGTCCGGACCCTCTAGTTGCCGCTTCCAGACAATGGCGGGTGGCGCGGGAAGACCCTCCGATGAGCTTTCCTGGTTGTTGGTTTTGGGTTTGTTTGGTGTCCCTCACTACAGGAATCAGCTACTTTGCCGTCCGCCACGGCGGAGACGGCAAAGGCATGAACGGCGGACGGCAAAGGCCTTTGCCGTCAGCCGCGGACGGCAAAAGGCTCTGGCAAAGTAGGCTTCGGTAAACAGCTACTTTGCCGTCTGCTACTGATGGCAAAGTCTTTGCCGTCCGCCGCAGACGACAAAGAGAGCGCGGCAGACGGCAAAGAAGGTGGACGGCAATAATTGCGCTGTCAGTCCGTTAAGTGGCTAACGGCAGGCCTTTGCCGTCCGCCGCTGACGGCAAACTTTCTAGTGTCTTTGCCGTCCGCCGTATGATGTCATCTACACGTCACTACATGGCAGGTTCTTTGCCGTCTGCCACTGATGTTAGATACTGCCTCTTTGCCGTCCGCCCCTCTTTGTCGTCCGCCCTTTTGCCTCTTTGCCGTCCGCTGGCAGACGGCAAAGAGGTGGGCCGTTAAGTTTTTCCCAAACGGGCGGGGGGTGGGGGCCACCTCTCTCTTTGTCGTCTGCCAGCTGACGGCAAAGATTCTTTGCCGTCTGCTGGCGGACGGCAAAGATCTGGCGGACGGCAAAGATCTGGCGGACGGCAAAGAGCTTCTTTGCCGTCAGCCTGATCTTTGCCGTCTGCTTTTTGGTAGCTGATGGCAAAGAGCTTCTTTGCCGTCAGCTAGCAGACGGCAAAGAGCTGGCAGATGGCAAATTAGCTGATTCCAGTAGTGCCTCGTCGATGGGTGCGCGGTTGCTGGTGGCTTCGCGTCACTCTGCTCCAGCTACCGTGGTGAGGCGACACGAGGTATGTGTCAAGTAGGAAGGTTGGTGGAGGGATGAGAGGTGCCGACGTGGTCGGGCCACCCGTCGCCGGCACGGGGGTTTACCGGCCGTTGATGCTTCCGCTCACCAGTCTCCCTAATTCCTCGCTGGAGTGCAGGCTAGGGCCGATCTGACATTGTTCTGGACATAGCGACTACCGGTAGCTTCGTCAGTCGCGGGCTGCCGGTCGGTCCAAAGCCATGGCCTTTGGCTGGTCCGGAGGGTGTCTGGTGCAGGGGCGGCGGCCCTAGCGGCGGGAGACACGTTGCTTGTGGGTGGGGAGCGTGCCTTGGGTGCGGGCGGGCAAGCATGGCCACGCGGGTGGCGTGGTTGTTGGTGTTCGGCAGAGCATGGAGGAGGGGTATGAGTTCTAGGGTTCATTACCTGTCTGGCTGTTGCCTGGCCGATGGTGGTGGCGTCCACGGGCGTGGACTCCTTCCTGAAGGCTCCATCGCGGCCTCTCCTCCTCTCCGTGTTGCTCCGGGTAAGTGTCGGTGTCAAAACCGGCGGATCTCGGGTAGGGGGTCCCAAACTGTGCGTCTAAGGTCGATGATAACAGGAGACAGGGGATACGATGTTTACCTAGGTTCGGGCCCTCTCTATGGAGATAATACCCTACTTCCTGCTTGATTGATCTTGATGTATATGGGTATTACAAGAGTTGATCTACCACGAGATCGTAATGGCTAAACCCTAGAATTCTAGCATGTATGACTATGGTAATGAGTATCTGTCCTTTCCGGACTAAGTCCTCCAGTTTATATAAGCATCGGGAGGATCTAGGGTTACACAAGGTCGGTTACAAAGGGAAGGAATCTACATATTCGGTCGCCCAGCTTGCCTTCCACGCCAAGGAGAGTCCCATCCGGACACGGGTGCAGTCTGTTGTTTTAGCATCTTCACAACCCATCAGTCCGGCCCATGGTTAACAGGCCGTACGTCCGAGGACCCCTTAGTCCAGGACTCCCTCAGTAAGAACTTGATCTTCGCGATCGGGCGGTGGCAGCACCTTGGTGTCATGTCCTTCTTGGAGGCACCGTCGAGGAGCCCATGCTTCATCCTTGTCCGGCTTCACTTCTTCACGGTGACTTGTGTTCCATGGAGGTCTCCGACGACTTCAAAGGGTCTTAGTTAGCTTGATTGTAGTTCGGTTGGTGTGTCGGTGTTCGGCACCTTTGTATATGTCTTGGGTGCGTGTGTTATGTGCGGTGTTGTGTGTTTGTATCGGCTTGCTCAGAATTAATGTGGTATTGGTTGCTTTATGTATAAAGCGGGAACCCTTTTTCGTCATAGCTAGGTAGTTTTGGTCCCTAATTGTTCAGCATGGAGCATGACGACGAGATGGCATAGAGACTGTCCTTGGCAGAGCTAGTAGAGAATTTTCACTACTAGGAAAAGGGCTATAGATAGGATTAACACTAATGGCGCACTAGGGAAATAGTGCGCCACTACTATATACTAATGGCGCACCAGTTGGTGATCTAGAAAACTGATGCGCCACTAGTGATACTTTTTTTTTCATTTTTACATACATATTAATGGCGCATCCTACCTCTGGTGCGCCATTACTAGTTCTAACTAGTAATGACGCACCAGATATGAAGTGCGCCAATACTGAATTTTTTTATTCTTTTTTTGCAAAACTACTAATGGCGCACCGCCTCACAGTGCGCCATTACTAGTTTTAAACTACTAATGGCGCACCCTGTAGAAGTGCGCCATTAGTATATATTTTGATATCATGAATATTTTTAAATATCATGGGCACTTTTTGATATCATGAATATTTTTAAATTTTATGGGCACTTTTTGAATTCATGAATATTTTTTCAAATTTGATGATATTTTTTTATATTAAATATGATAAAATATTGAATATTCATGAGGACACTCGATCTCGATCCCCCTCCATCTCGATCTCGATTCCCCCTCCATCTCGATCTCGATCCCACCCACGCCTCCTCTCCCCTCTTCATTTTTTAAAAAATAATAATAAAAAAGTGTAGACTACAATTGTTGTTAAACAATAATTATTACTGTTTTTATAAAAAAATATTACTGTTTCATATTCATATTCATTTTCTAAAAAATTATTACATGCAACAAAAAAATTACTTATGGCGCACCTCTGGCTGGTGCGTCATTGCTATATATAAAAAAAAGATTACTAATGGCGCACCTCTGCCCGATGCGCTATTGCTATGTAAAAAAAAGATTACTAATGGCGCACCGACCGCTTGTGCGCCATTAGTAAGATTCCCCCTAGCTAATTCCCTCCCTCTCGCCAGATCCCCTTCATCCCTCTCCCTCGCCCCCTAGCTAATTCCCCCCGCTGCCCCGACCCACGCCTTCGCCGACGACCCCCCGCACCCTCCCCCGCTCCACCGCCGCCGACGACCCACTGCACCCTCCCCCGCTCCACCGCCGCCGCCAACCCCCCGCTCCACCGCCGCCGCCGACCCCCTGCACCCTCCCCCGGCCCGCTCCACCGCGGCCGCCGACACCCCGCACCCTCCCCCGCTTTTTGATAATATTTTCAAATAACAAATTTGATGATATTTTCAAATAACAAATTTGATGATATTTTCAATTAAAAATAAAAACAAATTTGATGATATTAAAAAAAACAAATTTGATGATATTTGATGATATATTTTGTTCTAGTCCTCATGAAAATAACAAATTTGATAAAAAAAACAAATTATTAGATGCAACAAGAAATAATGAAAAAAAGAAGTTACTAATGGCGCACCAGAGGAGGGTGCGCCATTGCTATCAGAAAAAAAAGTTACTAATGGCACACCAGAGAATGGTGTGTCATTGCTATGAGTGTTTTTATGGCGCACCCCTCGACGGTGCGCCATTACTAACATTCCCCCCTCTATAGCTGGATACCCGGCCCTTCGCCCGATACCTCCTTCCCTCCCCCTCGCCAGATCCCCTTCCATCCCTCGCCACACCCGCTCCGGCTCCCCCGCGCCGCCGCCCCCGCGCCCCCGACCCGCGAAGCACGTGGCCGCTGGCCTCCCCACGACCAACCGAGGCGCCCAGGAGGACCGCCGTCGTCTTGCTCTTCGACTACGAGGACCCGGACGAGCTCGGACGCCCTCGAGCCACCCCTTCGACGCCGCCGCCGACCCCGACCCCTCCGGCGACTGGCCACGCCCGCCCAGGTACCTCTCCTCCTTCCTCCCTCTCCACCCTTCCTCCCCATTCCCTCCCTCCCTAGTTCTTCTTGCTATATGGATCAGAACATATGGAGCATTACTATTGCTATATGGAGCATTACTATTGTTCTTCTCTGAACCATTACCATTCCCTCCCTCCCTAGTTCTTCCTCCCCATTAATTTGCAGGATCAGAACAAGTTTGTAACAGGATGCTCTACGATGTTGATTAGGTGCATTACTATTGCTATATGGAGCAGCAATTTACTATTGCTATATGCTCTAGTTTGTATCAATGTGATTGTAGTTTTTCTTGTCATCAAGTTTAGTTGATGTTTATTTAAATATAGCTTATATGATCAGCCACTCTATGTATGATTGTGGCTTAAAGGTTCTGGAAGAACGTTTTTCCTTCAAATTCTATCTGGTGGCATTGTCCTAGACTCCCTAGTTGTGTTGTTAATTGTGCTTCTATTAAAATAATTGGGAGTTACTCACTGTACTAGAACTCTGTAGGTTGAATTTTGGTTAACTAATACTGACGTTATGAGAATGTAAGCACCTATTATTGCTACTGATATCATTGGCTCATTGCTGCCTTTGTGCAATGCAGAACTGTTAAGAGTGATTTGGAGGATTCAAGATTCTGTGAAGCTCTTTTGACATTTAAAACTCAGAACTGAAGGTACTTAATAAACTCAAAAGCATTGATGATAACTCTTGTTGCCTAGAAATAGAGGTAGTTTACATATTGCATTGCTGGTGTTTGTTTATGTTCAGAGTTTAAGCATGTGTAGTGTAGTGTAGTGTAGTGAGCTTGTTCTAGTGTAGTGAGGTCTGAACCATTGCACGATGTAGTGTAGTGTAGTGAGCTCTGAACCATGTTTAGTGTTGAGTACTTCAAGTTTACTAAACCTATTCATTTTTGTGGACTTAGTGAACATGATAAGACAAGCCAGATGCTCTATTTTTAATTAACAGTAATCCATGATCAGCAACAGTTTCTTTCACTAATTTTCAGTTAACAGCAATCCATGATTTTTTTTCAGCTAAAACTATTCATGATTTTTTGTTGGGTGACCTATTAGATCTGGAATGGAAGCTCACATAAGTTGAGCTGATTTTTGTCCATATGAAAGCAGAGGACCATATGGTCTGTGGCCTTTTCATCCATATGAAAGTAGAGGCACATTGTGGTGCTAGTTTGCTGGGTTTTGTCTCCGACCATCGTGTCATGATGATTTTGCAGGTACCCCGAGAGGCCCTTGAGTTTGCCGGAATGTCGATTAACTTCCGTTCCAGAAAATTCGGTTACTCCATATGTCTTATTTTCAGCAAAGGTCATGCTGAAATTTTCCGTGAATTTTAGCATGACTTTGCTAAAAATCGGACATATGGGGTACTTGCTACTAATGCATGGGCCGGGGTATCTTAGTACTTAATTAAGTAGGATCAACTGCCCCGCCATTCTTGCTGCATTAAACCATAGGTGGCAATAGAGCTAAGTGATTAGGCCCAACTTAGAATTCTCGTTAGCATCGATAAACCCTAGATGATAAACCCAACATAGGTGGCAATAGAGCCAAGTGATTAGTGCCAAGTGATTAGGCCCAACCTAGGGTGCCTCGGCATCGATAAACCCTAAATGATGAAAACTTAACTTCGCTTCTATAGGGTGCCTCGGTGTCGATGAGAACCTAAATGATGTACGCTTAGGCTTTTAGGGTGCCTCGACGTCGACAAAACCTAAATGATGAAAGCTTAGGCTTTTAGGGTGCCTCGACATCGACAAACCCTAAATGATAAAACCTTGGCTTTTAGGGTGCCTCGGTGTCGATAAGAACCTAAATGATGAAAGCTTAGGCTTTTAGGGTGCCTCAGCGTCGACAAACCCTAAATGATAAAAGCTTAGCTTTTAGGATGCCTCGGTGTCAACAAACGCTAAATGATGTAGTTTTGAATTATGAACGTAGGATATGTCATCATCATCATCGGACGACGAAAGGGACGACGAAAGTCTCCCGGCGGAGTGCGACTGGTGCCACGACGATCGAGGTCTGTGCGACATGCCTCACCTGGACGACGATTGGCGCTTCAGCATTAAGCTCGAGGAGACCTTCGAAGTTGAAACGGTACACAACGACAACAAGTGTTATTTTCATAATTAAGCATGACTTCAACTATTTCAACGTGTAATTTTCATCTTGTACAATTCGAGTATAGCTTATCCCATGCCATGCAAGACGCTATGTCTTGGAGAGGATGGATTTTAAAGACCATAAAATTTCTGAAACAAAGAAAATTCACCTAAGGACTCATCACGATGTGGACTTTGAAGTAAATCTATATAATTCTGAGAGCGTAACCCATTTTGGTTGCAAAAATTGGGAAGCATTTTGCAAGATGTATGGTTTTGAAGAGGGTATGCTTATCACCATGGATCTTGGTAATCCTGACATCAACCAAGACAATATGGACATTTGGGTCCTTGTTGATACGCCTCCAGTTCTACCGCTATGTGAGTTTCTCAAATATAGTTATTAGCTAATTTATATTGTTTATTTCAAAATAGTTGACATCTTATTTCCATTGACAGCTTATTTTATTGTTCAAAGAATGTGCGGGAGATGGTAGACAAAACCCACTACACCGATGGCTCCGAATTAACAACTTACAAGGAGAAAAATCATTTGGTCGGATTTTGTACTGACATTGAGAATTACAATATCTACAATCAAACTCCTCAATATTATGGTAAATACATGCCACTAGTGCATGTGTTCAACTACGGTAACTACCATGGAGATACCCTGGTAAGATTTTTACTATTACGACATTCGTGCATCTTTTGCATACTTCTAAAACTAGTACATCATTGCTAACTATGAAGTTATTACTATGTTTTTCAACAGATAATCCCAGAGAATTGTGTGCCTCATATGATGTATCTGAAAGGTAGTGTTAATGTTTTGAACATACAGCCAGGTCGTCCTACGAATCTCAACTGTCCATACGAGATTTCTAAAAGAAGTGGAGACATGAAAATCAAAGGATGGAAAAATGTATGGACAGTCGTAAGGAGCTTCTTGGAAGCAAAAGGAAGCGAAACGCAAGAATTGGAGACAGGATGATCTCCATTCTCCATAATGGAGAGTCAGGGTCTATATTGTTTTATGCTATTTTAGCTTAAATAGGGTATTTAGGTCCTGCCTAATACTGATGATCATGTGCTAAGAACAATTAAGTAGGGTTGGTTCGAAGACTATCAAGATGATGATCGTATGACTTGTTATGAATAACGAGTAGAAGTTGTATGATGATGATTAGTAGGACTTGTTAGGATTAGTATTACTTCCGACAAACTCGATACTCGTGGTCTCGAGACTTGTAATGTTTTATCTTTGTTCGGTCTTTTGAATTCGGAGACTAATATGATGAATTGTATTCGGAGACTAATCTTCTATTGTATTCGATGAATCTGCTGTTGCTGTGTGCTACTGTCTATATTCTGTCAAATAATATATTTTATAACATGTGCAAAAATCAGAAAAGTAAAAAAATAAAACCTAATATTCATACTAATGGCGCATCACTACAGAGTGCGCCATTAGTATGCCAAGTATACTAATGGCGCATCCATCCGCAGTGCGCCATTAGTGTGCCAAAGCACATGGTTAAATATGGCCCCTGGGAGGCACACTAATGGCGCACTGGATGGTGCACCATTAGTATACCAGATACTAATGGCGCACCAGTGGTGCGCCATTAGTAAAAATTACTAGTGGCGTGCTACTAATGGCGCACCGGTGATGCGCCATTAGTAGGCAAAACCGGTGCGCCATTAGTAGGCCTTTTTCTAATAGTGTTTATTGATGCTAATCGACCATGCGGATAGGTAATCTCAACACACTGGATGGTAGCTACCTTACCGCATCTCTAAAGTAGACTCTCAAACCATCCGCATTCATCTTAACTGACTTGTCTGAACATAGTCTTACATCCAACATGATACCCCATCGGTTCGTCGATGCATCAGGATGTCCGTTTCCCCGCAAACCGGAAGTAAACCAAGGGGCTTTGCGGGAGTCAGGACATCCACTGATCCACATGACGAATAAAAATCCACCACGTACCCCTCTCCTCTCGGTCAGATGGCGGAAGGCTGCTGATGCGGTTTGATGGAGGGATTAGCATGGTTGGCATTTGGCGGAAGCCACTAATCATTTTGTTTCAAAAAAAAATCCTTCCTTTTTTTTTCTTGAAATGCTCATTTGGCGGAAGCAACCAGGCTGGCTACTAGTTCATTTGGTGGAAGCTACTTGCTTCATTTGGCGGAAGCTAGTTAAAATGCTTAAGCAAGCTACTAGTTCGTGCTTCATTTGGCGGAACCTACTTGCTTCATTTGGTGGAAGCTAGTTCAAATGTTGAAGTACTTGACGGAAGCTGTGCTAGCACATGGATTAGTAGTCTTCCGCCAGACAAAAGGCTACTAATTATCGTTGTTATTTTTTAAGAGAATCACATGGTTATTTTCACATGTTTGGCAAAAGATATTTGGCGAAAGGTTATTTAGCCGAGCATGGATTAGGTTTAATAGAAGCGGATATTTGAGGTACAAGGTTGGATGACCGGTTTCCGTATCAGTGTTCGTGGACTGGTCCTCACCTGTCTGCAAACAGATGCAGTGTCCGATTTGAAGGTCAGCGTTGGAGATGCCCTTATGCTTAATTTGATTTCGGACTGGGTGTCATAAGTAACAAAGGGGATCCGTCTCATCTATCAATTATCCTGAATGATTTGACCATGTTTGCGAGTTAAAGTAAATCCTATGGTGTTGTAAAGAAACCATTTAATACTTACATCATTATCTTGTTATCACATGATTTGCATGGGCAAGTGGTCTTCATAACTTTTCGCTTATGAACCTCATATTTTATTGAAATTAGTGCAGGAGACAAGCATAGGCTTGGGCCCAATGATTCCAACAGAAACACCGCCAACTATTTATGGTGGTGAACCCGTGATTGAAGCAAGTTGCCAGGAATGTTTTTACTCCACATGGACGGCGTGATTCTGCGGGTTGGCCCTCCCCAACCGACGTCTTAGCATAGTTTTGTGTCTTCCGTGACTTCACTAATTCTTGATGCATATTGTTGTGTATGTGTGCGTCTCTGATGGTTGTGTGCATCTTAATTATACAGAGATCAAGTGTGTGCTTATTATGTTTGCATTATCTTGGGGTGACATTATGAGTCAATGTCATTTAAGAAAAATAGCAGCAGCATCCCCTGCACTAAACCATCATTTTGGTGTAAAGAGGTCATCTTATTTTCTTTCTCTTACTACCTAGCCCTATAGTGATAAAATGGGAAGTCAAAACATCGTTTTTGAGGAACACAATTATCTCTTGAAATATGCTTTATCTCACTTTATAAATAAAGCAGCCACTGCATCAGTACAAGAGGTGTTGTGCCGGGGTGCCAATATCGAGGCCGAGCTTTCGCAACGTGAGGGGGGTTATCCTAGGCAGATCTAGATAGTGGATGTGGCGTCTGTCTTACCGCTGAGGAGTGGCTTCAACGCTACGCTCCTACAAGGGCGAGTATGTATTTTGGTGGTAGCGAACTCGCGAGAAGTGCTAACATTGCCTACTTCCATACCATGGAGAATGGATGACGACCGAAGTGCTATATACCGTGTGTGTCTATGGGAAGGGGAGGTTGTTTTGCGGGATGCGAGGAACACAATTACATACGAGTACTATTATTCAGCTTTGAGGGACGAGGCGGCTTCCTCTTGTGCATTGTTATTGACAAGTGGTTACAACACCCAAAATTATGCGGATTAATGCTCGAGTCCACGGGTCGTCGCCGGTCCTTTGATCTTGTCGTCGTCGATGCATGCTTGCCGTGAGTGGTTTCCGCCTTGTTTCGCGCCTTGGCTCGTCGTACATATGCGTCATATCCTGAGGTTTTGATTTAGTTAGTACTAGTAGCGAGTACGGTCTAGTACTACTAATATGATGTACGCTAGCTTATTCAATTTAGGTGCCGAATAACATGATGTATCGAGGCAGGTTTCGACCCACTCCACTTGATACTACCACCACGAGGGCAAGTTGGCGAGTGGGCATTAGGTATACCCACTTGATCACGGATGCAGTTATTCATATACCACGAGCTTGCGTTACCTGATGTACGTGCCCTCTATAAAAGGTGAGGCCAACGTGCTGCTCATCACATCCATTGCTACTTCTCCAAACATCAGCAACCACCACCTAGAGCTACCGCGACCTAGCGAGCATGGCGCAGCTCGTCATGACGGCCACCCTCCTGCCCAAGCTGGCCAGCCTGCTCTCGCCGGAGTACAGCCTCCACCGGGCAGCCAGGGGCGAGATCATGTTCCTCAAAGTCGAGATGGAGAGCATGCAGGCGGCCCTCGTCAAGGTCTCGCAGGCGCCAATCGACCAGCCGCCGGACGTCCAGGTCAAGCTCTGGGCCAAGGAGGTGCGGGACCTGTCGCACGATCTCGAGGAAAGCGTCGACAAGTTCATGGTGCGTATACGCACCGACGGGCTAGACAAATCGCACACCTTCATGGGCTTCATCGATAGGAGCCTCAACCTCTTGACGAAAGCCAAGATCCGCCACACGATACTCACCGATGTCAGGGACATCAAGAGCCGCGTCAAGGAGGTCAGTAAACGGCATGAGACATACAAGGTCGACACAGTTCCTGCTAGGCCAACCACCACAACCACCGATAGCCTTCGCCAATTAGCCTTATACAAAAAGGCTACTGAGCTCATTGGCACCGAAGAGAAGAGCAATGAGCTGGTGGAGATGTTGAGAAAGGGCGATGAGGCGTCGGCCAAGCAACTCAAGATGGTCTCCGTCGTCGGTTTCGGAGGATTGGGCAAGACAACTCTTGCAAATGCGGTGTATCAGAAGCTTAAAGGGGATTTTGATTGTGGAGCTTTTGTCTCGGTGTCTTTTACTCCTAATATTGAGAAGATCTTGAAGAGCTTACTCCATCAACTTGACAAGAACTGGTATCATAATATCAACGAGTCAAACTGGGGAGAAGCAGAACTCATTACTGAAATCAGAGAATACCTTCGGAACAAGAGGTATGTGTTTATCATGCTCCTTGGATTTTTTATATGTTCTTCGTGAGTTCTAATTACCTCCTTAAATTGATGTTTGTGGTTAAAACGTAAGCTAGTATCCTAACCAACATTTCCTCGGTTACTTACAACTAATTGTGAGCATGTTCCTCGTAAGGCTAGATGTTTAAGAAATCAAATAAACAGCACGGGTAGTTAAGACTAATGGCCTATATGTAATCATGGTCGTTTGTATCATTGGCCGCAATATTATTCGTATTAGTCTTTCAGGCCAAACCGATATGAGCCTACTAACGTCTATTTTGAACCTTTGTGTGTGCTAGGCTAACTGTAACAAACATTGTGAGAACATAATTTACATAACTATGTACTTCTTATTTTTGCTAAAACCATTAGTATTGATTTAACAATTGTATTATATTGTTCTTTTAAACACTTTTAGATAATTCTTTTCTAGTTCATCCATTTCCTGCCCCTGTGATCATCTTTTTTTTAATATAATATCATATCCATAACTCCAAAGCAAGTAATCTTTGTACACTAGTTCTTGTAGAATTGTAATATAAAAGTAACCTAACTGTTTGAATTTCTACATTGTATTTAATGAATGCTTTCAGAAAGAGAAAAATTAAATTCCCTAAATATTGTGAAATCTTCAAAATTGAAACAATGTAGGCATAATTTATAATATTGTCATGTATTTTCGAATTTTAGGGACAAGTCTCGCTCAAGTCTAGGCTAGAATTGAATACATGTGCTTCTGTTTCTCAACACTTAACATAATTCATTGATTTTATTCTGGTATGTCATGATGTGTTATTAAATTTTACCAAGTGGATCTTAGATGTGTCAAGATGAAAAAAACGGTTCAATAGGTAAATGTAGGAGAATGAGCTACTTAGATTGTAAAAGACTAAATTAAAGTTTAAAATGGGTTATCTATAGCACGTCAGCAACAAAATTACAGGGTAAAATTAGTCACTTGGAACAAGGCTCTTATTGCGTGCCTTGCTAGCCTGACACTTCTAAACCGCACGAATAAAAAAGAATACACTCCATGTCCATAGTACATTGATATTTTTCTCTTCTGTGGTGAAAGCCATTTGTGAACAAATTTTTGATTCATATAGGTGGTACCGTCACTAAAGTCCTAATTGCACCCTTTTGTATTAACATGTTTTGCTTAAAATATCTCAATGGTGTTCAAATAACGAGAACATATAAAAATACAACCACTAATATATATGATCATTTGGTATTTTCTCATAGGTACATCATTGTTATAGACGACATATGGGATAAATCAGCCTGGAAAAATATTAGATGTGCTTTGATTGAGAATGAGTGTGGAAGTAGAGTAATCACCACAACCCGCATTCTAGATGTTGCCAAAGAAGATGGTGATGTTTATGAGATGAAACCTCTTTCTATTACGGACTCAAAAATATTATTCTACCAAATAATATTTGGAAAGGAATATGAAAGCCCTCATAAACAGTTGATCGAAGTATCAGAGAAAATTTTAATGAAATGTGGTGGAGTACCATTAGCTATCATTACGATATCCAGCTTGTTGGCAGAAAGACATGACAGTGCACACTGGTCCAAAGTGTACCAGTCAATGGGCACCGGGCTGGAAAATAATCCAGATGTGAATGGCATGAGAAGGATATTATATGTTAGCTACTATGATCTGCCTGCTCCTCTCAAGATTTGCTTATTATATCTAAGTTTGTATCCAGAGGATTGCATATTCAAGAGAAAATATTTAATATGGAAGTGGGTGGGTGAAGGTTTTATTCAGCCAAAACAAGGGGAGAGCTTGTATGAAGTAGGAGAGCAATATTTCGATGAACTTATTAACAAAAGCTTGATCCAGACAATGAATAGTAAATGGTATGGTGGTTTTGGTTTTTCAAAAAAGAAGGCAAGTCATTGTCGTGTACATGACATGGTTCTTGATCTCATCACTTGTTTGTCACAAGAAGAGAATTTTATGACAACATTAGGTGGTCATCAGTATGAGTCTTTGCCAGTAAAGGTCCGCCGACTATCCCTCCATACCAGCAAGCAAGAAGATGCCAAGGTGCTCTCTACAATGAATATGTCCCATGTGAGGTCACTTACAGTGTTCAAAAAATCATTTTCTTTGCTGCCACCACTTTCAAGCTTTCCACTCTTAAGTGCATTGGATTTAACCAACTGTAAGCAGGTGGATGATCACCACTCTATGCTTATATGCAGTATGTTTCACCTGAGGTACTTGTGGCTATATGGAACCTATATCACCGAGATCCCAAGAGAGATTGCAAATCTTCAACTTTTGCAGGTATTGGACATAGGCGAGACTGAAATAGAGGAGTTGCCATCAACTTTTGAACAGTTGTGTCATCTGGTGTACCTGCGTGTTAATAGTTGGATAAGAGTACCATATGGCTCTAAGAATCTGAAATCTCTACAAGAGTTGAAATCGGTGATTGTCATGTCTCCATCTGTCCTGATTGATCTGTCTGGGCTGACCGAGCTAAGGTGCCTTGATATGAAAGTCATTGGATGGAACAAGAGTTTTGAGGAGCCCTTCCGTCGCTGTCTATCTGGCCTCATCAATCTCCAAAGCTTAAAAGTAAATGGTCGTCGTATCACCGAGGATCCTGAATGTGGAAATTTATTGCTACCAGGACCTCAACAGCTTCGTCGCTTCATTGCACCGTATTGCAGGGCTTCTTCGGTTCCAAGATGGATGTCCTCACTCTCCTGTCTTTCATACATTGTAATCGTGTTGAACACACTGGGCGAGGAGGACCTTCATGTCCTTGGTTGCTTACCATCCCTCCGTCATCTCAACATGGATGTGTGCAGACACACACCACGACAGAGACAAGCATGGCCAGTCATCGGTGCTACCGGCTATCCGTTCAGGTGTCTAACAGAGTTGAGGTACGTTCAACACGCGGAGGTGGTTTTTGCACCGGGAGCCATGCAGAAGCTCCAGATTCTCGAGCTGCATCTCGGAACGCCGGATACCTTGCATCAGTCTGGGTATTTCGATTTGGGCTTGGAGAACCTCTCTTCGCTTCAACAGATAACTATCATGTTGAGTTTTTCTAAGGATCGGATGGGGGAGATGGAGGCTGCGGAGGCTACGCTTCGTAAAGCTCTCGACATGAATCCCAACAAGCCCACGCTGAATAAGGTAACTCAAACTACTACTGGACATCGAATTTTTTGAACTACTACTTAATTTGATCGAACTCTAAATTTTTTTTTAAAGAGCTCTAGTTAATTACCTTATGGTTAACTACTAATTGCTTTGAAAAATTTCAAAGTAATACTGTTTTACATTCCGTATACATCAACTTATAGTTCATGTAAGTACATACACTGGCAGTTTAGGTTGAAGCATGACACAGCTAAGTCAGTTGATTACTACAGTATAATGTTATTTCTCTACCATTTCGCTTTATTAGGTCACCGGTTGATTACTCATCCTTCAAATACCTTGTCTTTTTTTCCTTCAGTGGTAGTGTCCCTTTGCATAGCGTTGTCGATTCATTTCGAGCTACAACTATCACCGAGGTGTGCAATTTTGGATTTGGCATCGCGCGCAAAGTGTTGCCATTGTTGCTTGAAAGGGTCGTGGTGACGTAGTCAGATCTCCTGGCGATGGTCGTGCGAAGCTGGGTGGTGGTGGTGGTGGTCCGTTGCTGCTCACGGGGGCGTAGTGCTGGTTATTTCCTGGGATTTGATATGTTTGATGTTTTCACCTGTAATAAGTAGTGACCTTGAGCTTTTATCCAATGCTAGCAGGTTTTTGCCCCGTAGGAAATGTTCGAATTTGGGCATCTCCAGCGGGTTTCCTGCTAGTGCACCAACTTGTTTTTCGCCGGCTCGGGTTGAAACTGATGCCGACGGATCCAGACCGAACCCGGCGCCCTGCGGGGCGCCTGGAGGCGCCGGCACAAGAGAAAGGTCGCGTGGGTCCGCCCTTTCGGCGAGTCGAGCGTCTCTTCCCGCCGTTTCATCCCGCTTTTCCCCCACTTCTCTCCCATTCTCTTCATTCCTTCCGCCAATCTCCCACCCGCCTCCGCCGCCATGCCACCGAAGAAGTACGTCGCCCCCCGCGTCGCGGCAACCGTGACCGCCCCCGTCGCCCAACCGAAGCAGAGGAAGCCGAGGGCACCGCCATCCAAGCCACCGAGTATGACGAACGTCGAGTGGAGGGTGGAAGTTCAGCGACGAGAGGCGGTCATCGCCGACCAGCGGAACCGGGCGATCGCCAAGAAGGCCCATGACAACGCGGCGTGGGCGGCGGCGGCGGCTTCGGCGGACCAAGCCGAGGCCGACGCGACTCGCGCGGGGATGAGGAACCCACCCGGCAACCACGCCCAGTACGCGCCCTGGGGCCAGCAAGGCGTTGGTTCTCCGTCGCCGCAGCCATGGGGATGAACGCCCTCACCGGGCTACGCCGATGAGGATGCGCACGGTGGGTTCAACCCCAACGTCACCTTCCCCATGGACACCCGGCCCAGCGGACGCCCACGCCCGCCTTCACCGGCGTGCAGTACCCTCCATACAACTACTCGCCGCCCGCCTACGCGTCCTCCCCGACGCCCCCTCTCCGCCGTGGCGCGCTGCCCTTCTCGCACCTCGGCGACACCTACGAGACCGAGACCGACATGGATGACATCATCGCGACAAGCTCGGCCGCGGCCGCCGCGTCTCCCGGGTTCGCCACCCCGGACGACACCGTGGATCTGAGCAGCGGCATGGAAGACGAGCTCGGCTACGTCTACGGCGAGGAGGAGCAGGAGGAGCAGGAGGAGGAGGACGAGGAGGAGGAGGAGGAGGAGCCAGCGACTGTTCCGGCGAGGAGGAGCAAGAAGAAGAAGCGCGCGGCCAGGTCCGGCGAGCCGTGCATCAAGTGGGCGTCCAAGGAGGAGGAATGCCTTGCCGAAGCATGGAAAGTCGTCTGCCTCGACCCGACCACCGGCACAAACCAGAGCATCGAGACGTACTGGGAGCGCATCAAGACCGAGTTCGACGAGCGCCAGCTCATCGACCCCTACTTCAAAGGCGTCTACATGCAGCGCGGGTCGAAGGCGATGGCAAACCATTGGGGGCGTATCCAGGGGGCGTGCAACAAATGGCATGGGATCGCCGAGGAGGTCGCGGCTCGCCCGGAGAGCGGCGCCAGCGTTGAGGATCAGGTATGCCACGCCGGTCTTCCGCCTCTCCTCGCCGTGTGCGCCCGCCAACTGTTTGTTCCTCCGCGCATTTGCTGCGCATGTTCGCCTTGTATCGGCAAGGCAACAACGACGCCGAATTCAAGTACCTCTACGTCTACAAGCGCATAGACATGTGCGAGAAGTGGGCGGAAGTCCGGCGCACCCTCGACAAGGCCAAGGAGACCTGTAAGCCGGACGCGCCGACTGTGGACGCGTCAGAAGGGCGGCCGGGCGGCAACAAAGGTGCCAAGAAGGGGAAACACGCCGACGCGGCCACGCTCTCGAGTGCAGGAGTCCATCGAGCACTGCCTCGCCGACGCGCAAGCCCGGGCTGTCCTTCGTGAAGAGAAGACTGAGGCGCGGTGGTCGGCGTTGATGTCAAGCAGCGCCATCAAGCTCGACCTACTCCGGACCAACGTCACCATAAAGAAGAGAAACACCGACCTGGCTTTCCTGCTGGGCGGGGCGGACATACTCCAGAGCACCGACGAGGCGGTCAAGGCGTGGTACTTGACGGAGCGGGGCCTCATCCTGAACCAGCTTCCATCGACGACGCCGCCCACGCCGACGCCGACGCCAAGCCCGACTGATGATGAGGCCGCCGAGAACACCCGCAGCACAGAAGCCACGCCGACGCCGTCCAGCGCAGAGACCCCGCCAAGCCCGCGCACGCTGACGCCGCCGACGCCGGAGGCCGACCTCGCCGTCTGATGCGCATGCGCGTCCTTTCTGTTTGTTGTACGCCAAACTTGTGGCCGCGTGATCGCCGGATTTGTGGCGTCTATTTTGTGAGCGGGAATGATCTATGTTTAAATTTGCCGCGGCTGGGGGGGGGGGAGGGGGGGGCGGCGCCTGGGGGTGTGGCTGGGAGCTAGGTCACCCCCAGGGGCCAACCTAGCGCCGATTCGCTCCCAGGCCGCTCTTTTTCTGCGCCCTGGGGGGCTGAACGGTTGGAGATGCTCTAAGTGTGCAATCAGACAAACATCGGAATATTTCATAGCAAGCAACCATCGGCTTCAAGGTAATGTGACTGGCAGTCTGGCACCATCTTAGTAGTAAGTGGTGTGGGACTGTGAGTGCCATGTACACCGATCGGATGAATTCCTTTTGCAGATAGGGTGCTCAATTTGCCCACTATAATACCGAGAGTTGATTTTCGCTATCCGGCTCCATGGAGCCTGAAATTTTCAAAAAATCAACTACTTAAATTTCATAAAAATCTGAGAATAAATACACATATACTTATAGATGTATATTACATGTGCATAAATTTCATCACAAAATATGTTTTGATGTGAACTGTGCAAAAACAAATCATGTGTATAATATACTCCATGTAGCTCGAGCTCCATTAGCAATTTCATAAGCTGTTGGAAATTGATCAGGCTCGGCAGAGGTAGAAGAGGTGGTAATCATGGTATCATGTGATGATGCATGTGGGGTCAATGGATGACGGTCGTTAGCAGAAGATGTTGTTGTCTGGAGTTGAATGTACACTGACGCCATTTTTTGTTCCCAACAGTGCATCCTATTTTGACGAGGCCACATCAGGTAATGCCACGCTAGCTAGCATTCAGCTGCTGCTGTCTGCTCCTCTGTTTCTTCAGTTCAGAGTTCTCCACGGTTCCCACTGCGATGTACTCAAGAAAAAACATAGCGCGCTATAAAAAATGGGTCCGCCCCTTAAATTATGCTATTAGTAAAACATTTGTACACTAATTTATTTAACAAGACAATTCTCTACACATTATAACATGCTATTAACCGCGCTATAGCGCGTTATTTTTCTTTCAATGGATGTACTCCCTTCGTCTCAAATGCTTGTCTTAGATTTGTGAGGTAATACCATGGAAACCAATATCCCTCTAACTGGAACGACCAAGGAAAATACGACGCGCGCGCACATCGTACTCACCCAATGTTCACGTTTGAAAAAATGCTGGCATGGCATGCTCCGTCAGAGTCAGACCAACAGGCAACAGCCATGTTCCATTTATATCTGATTACGCGCAAGTACTCTGACTGGTGTGTGTGATCGAGCTGCGTGTCAATCGCAAGCTTGTGAGACAGAGACAACGGAAGATGTGATGAATGTATCTGTGACATGCAACCTGCAGAAGATAAGATTCCTAGCTACGTACTTAGCTAGACAGGCACCAAATCAGGTCAAGACGTCTGCATTATTAGCTGGGGAGATCTTGACAAGTGTTGACAGCGAGCTTATGTAGCCTAACTGTGACATACCAACTGCCAAGTCCTCTCCCGTTATGATCTGCAGGTGGGTACGTAGGATAGCCTTGGGCAGTTAAGGATGCTGTGAGCAAAGCTCAGTTCCTGCTCTATTTTTTATTTTCCTTTGTATTTGGTCTCTGACCTTCTCTATGTACTTGGCCGTTCTTCTTCAATGGAGTCATGCAGTCATCCTGCTGTCTTTAGCCACAATGGAAGTAACTTTAGCAATAACTTCAAGTCCAACTCAACAAATTTGTGTATGTGGCAATGAGTTAATGAAGAGAGAGGTAGTTGTAGTAACTTAGCTAGTTACTGTAACATCACATGTCCCAATGCAGTATGAGTCTATAACCTAATAAATGAAGCTTTGCATGACACCACACCTATGTTACTACTCACTATGAAGGCAGTAACATAGTCTAGGAATATGTGTATGTTACTAGTGTATGTTACTTGGACAAGATGAGGAGCGGGCAGATTCTGCCTAGCTTTGCCAATCGATCGAGCATGCTGACGAGATCCCAGAGCTACGCTATGCCGGCAGGAATGATGCACACATCTCTCTAGAGATCGACCGTTGCAGTTGCAGACGATGACCTCTCGCTGATCCTGAGTTTCTGATCCCATGACGAGACACCCATGGCATCCACCACGCACAACCAAAATTTTGGAGCAAACTGACCCTCACACAAGCATATCAAGAGCGGGTAGATAGTTTTGGGCCCAAGCTGTTGAGCATGGAACATGAGGACGAGAGTCCTTGGCAAAGCAATTAGCATGCATGAGGATCCCAACATGTGAAAGTATTCCGCAGGATCGAACATTTCACTTCCAACTAGTGCTATCACATAGAGCTGTGTCCTCCTTTGGTCCACAAATAATTCTGATTTGTTTCTCTCTTTATTCCTACTGCGTTCTTCTTTTCCAAGATCTATATCTTTCGCTTTATGATCAACTTTTCGTTGCCTATGTAAGCAGACTGCAGATTGGATTGGATAACAAAGAAAATGAGATCATGCATAAACCTTTCTCCGAGAAACAAGATGCGTGTGGACCGTTGAGAAGCGGATACTCCAGAAGAAGTGCATAACACGGATATAAATACTTCGCCGACTTTTGCATGCCAAGACACCTTCTGGCCAAAGGTAATCCAACTCGTTGGGAAGATAATCTAGCTGAATAGACACCACCGCCAAGAAGAGGCATTATATATAGTGGACCGTGAGATGCTCCTTTACGTTGCTTGATTACCCAAGATATGTTGTTTTCGAGAATGATTACCTAGGATATATGACCCTTGTCTTCCTTGTGTTCGGCCTTAAGTGAAGTTGCGCATGCACGTAGTTTTCATGACCTAACCTTGCCTCAAATGCTATTCCACGGCCGGACCGGTCATCAGTGAGCTTATAGCTTTATCACGATTCTTGTTTAAGCAAACATTGGGGGAGGGTAGGCTCCCCACCTGAATGTACATTACTTTGAAAGAATGTTAGGTTTACAATTACGGATGGCTTATTTGGCGTGAGGACAGGTAATCTTGACACTGGGTGATAGCTATCTTATGCTTAATTCAATTTCGGACCTTGTGCCATAAGTAGCAAGGGGGAGGGGGTCATCTACCAGTTCACATGAATGATTTGACATTGTTTGCAAGTTAAGTTAATAAATCCTATGGTGTTGTAAAAAATTATTGAACACTTCCGTCGTTGTCATCTTTTCACATGTTTTTCATGGGCAAGCCGTCTTCATAACTTTTGGCTTCTCGCCATTTAGTAGAGACTCCCACATTTTACAAAAATTGGCCTCAGGAGTCAAGAGAACGATGCTCCATTACGCTTGCAGATTTTGGTAGTGCGGTTCTCTTATGTTGGTCGATATGGTTGTGTAGAAATGTCGTCTTTGCTACCTATTTTTAATTAGCATGCATGAATAGGCTAAAATTGTGCACTTTACTATACTGCAGTAGTACATGAAGAGGGGGAAGGCTTTCTTTTACTTTGAACATAGCATGGGTTCCCCCCAAGAAAATGAAACAAGGAAAAAACTTTGCTTTCTCATTAATTAAGGAGTAAAATGCATAAGCAAAGGCCCAAGCCAGAATACAACTACTCTCTCCAATCAGAACCCCTGAATGCTTTGCCTCAGTGGTAAATCACAAACTTGCCTCCGTTTTAATGTTGTGAAGGATAATCCCGCTTCCGAAAGACTCGAGCATTACGGCCGTTCAAATTTCTCATGTTACAAGCATGAGAAGCGAAGTCATTGCCTTCTTAACACCTTCATTTAGGTTAACCATTTCGATCCACCAAGAAGCATGGAGTTGACCTCATGGGAACCATGTTCCGGAGCACCCCTCCCACCCACAACAAATGTATTTTACCAGTCAAGGAAAACCCTCAGATGATCTCTTTTTTTTTTTTGCGGGTGTAGAAATCGAACCCAAGACCAACATTTCGAACACTACATGGTTTGGGGTCATTTCATTCTTCTAAAATATATCGATCGAATTCAGAATTCAACGTGATTAAGTAGGCGGCACTAATGTAAACCCTGGTTAAATATGTCACGCCAAAGCGCTGGGTGTGTGGAAACAAAACAGCCTCCATTTTTTTCTTCCTTTTGCACATACGAGTATATGCTGGGTTTAGCCTCCCGGGTCGCTTCGAGCGAACTCCGGAGGCGCCGCCGCAGCTACCTTCGGAGGCCCTTCCACGCAGCCCCGTTTACCTTGCCGCCGCCGGAGGAGGCCGGCCGCCCGGCGGACGGCGGCGGCGGGGTGTCCCAGACCGTTTTTTTCTATTCTTTCCCCGGGTGATTGCCTTCCGATCTGGCTGTCGTTGTCCCATGCCGCTCGCTTCCTGATTTGTCCATGGCATGGTGTCTCCCGATCTGGCCGTCGTCGTCCCATGTTGCTAGTTTCCCGATCTTTTCAGATCTGGCAGCTAACTGGTGATTCAGGCTGCGATCTGGATGATCTCTGTGGCTTGGAGTATGATAAGGGGAAGCACACGGGGCTGGTTCATGGAGGCATATGCATACACATGCGTGGACATGCATGCACATGATCGGCGGCCGCCCAGGTTGCCGGCTAGCTACAACCCATGGTGCTGGCTGTTGGTGTCCACCTAGGACTATGTCATGGGAGATTGGATCTGGGACAGCGGCGGCCTCGCCATGGATTATGGCCTCCATCAAAAGTTTATGAGAGTTTCATCTCTGCAGATGTGATGGCTGACTTCGGCGGCGAAATGCAAATTGTGGACGATGTCTTGATGCAGAGGGATTGTTGTGCGGTGGCGGCGGGCATATCGCCTGTAGCTACTGGGATCGTGGAAAAGTGGTGGCGACAACACATGAATGACCTCGACGGTGGTGCTACTTGAGCACCCAGTCTAGAGCTCCGGGGTGAAAGCCTTGGTCTCGCCCGTGGTGGGTATACCTGACAATGGCGATGTTTTTACATCGTTACCCTGTTGAAGGCATTGTTCGGAATGCTCAGACTGATTCTTCAGGGTGAAAACCTAGATTCTAGTCTTGGATGGCTGGATCCGGTGACGGTGACACTTGAGTGTCGCTCCCTTCCTTAAGGTGTTGCTGTTGAAGAACGTCGTCGTCCGCGTGGTGTCATGAGATTGTCGGTGCAGATATGGTCATTGTTATAGTTTGCCGTTCGTGATTTGATCGCTTGGGGGCTTTTTTCTTTTTTCCTCGCCTACGCATAGCTTTGGTCTAGTATGACTTCGCTATTTGTCGGTTTGTTTTGTGTGCGTGCGTTTGTGTTGGTTGTGTGCATTTTAGCTATGCAGAGGTCGGGTGTGTACTCATTTATTTGTATCCTCTTGATGCTTCACTTTGAGTCAATAAAGTCCACCCTTTATCGAAAAAATATGCTGGGTTTTACCGGAAAGGAATGCATACTTTGAACAAAAGGGGCCGGAACACTCCCTTTGGACAAATCTTAACCGAACAAGAAATCAAAGGTCACATGACCACACCATTTGTCGACTGAGACGCACAAGAATGGTGTCCTTTCCTGCCGGCAATGGCCGAGGCAGCATCGACGGGCAGATCAAAATAAATACATATCATTTTCTCCTGCAGCAACGCATCATCTCCAGCGTCACCAACCACAGCACGCTCCGCCCCAAGCTCTGTGACCATGCGTGAGGAGAATAATATGCCGGCTCCTGGAACCATTATTTAACATCAGTAAAATGCATATCACGCCGTCGCGCACCGAGAAGAAGCAGAGAATCAGGGTTAGTATTCCTATGCGAAGATGGATGGTCAAAGCATGCAGGGCTGGTGGGTGATGGTGTGTGTCTGATCCTGCTCAATCATGCATGCAATAATAGACGTAATTCTTTAGCTTCGGGAGTCTTAAGTCTTAACTAAACATTCATGCGTACTCCGTATTATATAGTTCTCGTAATCCTAACTGGCCGCTTCAACATACGGAGGTATATATGTAGTGTATGTACTGGATGTTAATCGCCAAGGAAGTTCACCGTCACTTTCACGTGAACAAGCTAGCAGGTTCAGTGTTCCCTTGTGCAACGTCCGTAACAAGATGAAGCAGGATGGAGCACCCAGCTGATACTCCGCTTGCAGCTCTGGCGGAGCACACGGAGATTATAGTTGACCAGCGGAGTATAGTGTTCTGTTCTGACCTACACAGTTGCACTACGTTCCGTCTGAAGTTACCGAAAAGAAATGGCGCACGCTTCCAACGAGACGACTGCGCATAGCCGCCAGAGCTACTACCTGCTGAACCTGTCGAGATCACCACGGTGTAACAGTCGATCTCCGAGCCAACACGTTGCTGTCAGAGCTCTTACGCCAGGAGATCAGTCATACGATTTGTTGTCATTTGGCGGGCACCAACGCTTTGTCCTTCCCGAGGACCCTGTGTGTCAGCGCCCACAAGGACAAAGCCAGTCATCCAGAAGCGCGAGGTGACGAGGACTCGACTCATGGGCCAGCAGCCTCGCGGCCCACTCGCGATCGACGACTTTCCCAGTGGCTTGCAGGCCTAAACTGGGCCCGTTAAGGGTGTACGCTGATATATGCGGTGTGTGTGCGTTGCGTGTGGATTGGGAAAGGAGTTGGTGGCTTCGGCCATGGCTAGCATGTGGCGTGCGTGAGCTTGTGCATACATTCATGATGAATTAGCCACAGATCTGAGATCAAATACAAGTTATATCCTCACATCTGGTATCAGAGCCGTTCTACCCTGGAGATTCCCCACCACCCACACTGCACCAGATTCAGCGAATTGCGACGGCGGCAGGCCATGGAGGGGTTGTCGGCAGAGGGGCGCAACATCCACGAGCTCGTCAAATCCGCCATCTCTGATGATCTTGATCAGCGCCTCAAGGTACACAGCGAATACCTCCTCAAATCCATGACCAAATTGCTCCAGGAATCGACCAAAACCTTGGATGGCCTTATCACGGCACGCGTTGATGGTGCCCGCTCCGAGCTCCTCCTCGACATCGACCAGATCCGCGTGGAATTGGAGCGAGGGGACAAGGCCGACGGTGACGGCCGGATTGGAAGGCCCCCCTCATCAAGCAGAGATGCCGGAGAAGGCCGGGACACGTTCCTTCCTGGAAGGCCCCCCTCATCAAGCAGAGACGCCGGAGAAGGTCGGGACACGCTTCTTCCTGATTCTCATGGAGCTGGCAGGTTCAATAAGTCCAAGGCCCATAGCATCTACATTCCACCTCCGGCCAGGAACAGGCGTGAATTACCTTCTCCTTGGGAGTTTCAGTCTCCTCGTGATCTCATTACACTGGATCAGGGTGAGCAGTACAGTTCAGGGCCGAGAGTTGAGCTGCCGCGTTTCGATGGCTCGAATCCCAGATTGTGGCAAGCGAGATGCGAGGACTATTTCAAGCTATGGGGCACGCACCATAGCCGGTGGATTTCGTATGCCACAGCTCAATTCGAGGGGGCAGCTGCTCGTTGGTTGGAGTCTATACAGAGGAGAACAGCGGGGTTATAGTGGACTGAATTTTGCAATCTCCTGCAATCGAGATTTGGCCGCAACCAACACCAGAATTTGCTGAGGAAAATGTTCAGAATCGGTCAGACTGGTACTGTCGAAGAATATGTAGATCAATTCTCTGAACTGTATGACCAACTCACTGCTTATGAGATCAATCTCGACCCACTGCATTATACCACCAGGTTTATTGATGGGTTGAAACCAGGAGTCTGTATGGCCATTGCAATGCAAAAACCCAGAGATTTGGACACTGCATATGAACTAGCTCTGCTACACGAAGAGTTGGGAGAAGTGTCATACCACCAAGCCAATCCTATGACAAGGAGGAGTTCTGCATCAGCCGGACAGTGTGCTTATAAGTCCAAGAATGCAGAAGAGCGACGGCCATCAGATACTCACAGACCAGCAACAACTGAAGATAAGTGGGTATCCTTGAGGAACTTCAGGAAAGCAAAAGGGTTGTGTTTCATTTGTGGTGAAAAATGGTCCAAGGACCATCAGTGCAAGTCTACTGCACAGTTACAAGTTGTTCAAGAACTCATTGAGCAACTACAAAGCCCTGCTACCTCTCTGGATGAATCTGACAGTGATACTGATAATTTGATGATGCTATCAGCAGCTGCTGTAAGTAACAGTGCGTCGAAGTTGTCCCTCACCTTACCAGTACTTCTACAAGGTGTTGAGCTCAGGTTCCTAGTTTACTCTGGAAGCACTCACTCATTCTTGGACAGTTCTCATCAGCATGTGCTTCCAACAGTAACTGCAATTAAGGCTATCTCTGTCAACATTGCAGGAGGAGGGAAGTTGAGCTGTACACAGCAAGCTAAACACTGCCAGTGGAGTTGTCAGAGTCAAAACTATGTGCATGATTTCAGAATCCTAACTCTTGGGGGCTATGATGGTATTCTGGGCCTCGACTGGCTAGCCAAGCATAGCCCAATGTACATCGATTGGGAACAGAAATGGCTCTCCTTCCAGTATAAAGGCACTACTGTTACCCTACAAGGTGAATTACCTGAAGAGTGTGCATTCACTGTCATGGCAATTTCCCAAAACAGCACTGCTGGGAACAGGGAGCAGTTACCAGAGATACAAGCTCTATTGGACAAGTATGCTGAGGTTTTTGTTCCACCAACTAGTTTACCTCCCAAAAGACAATATGACCACAATATTCCCCTGATACCTGGAGCTCAGCCAGTGTCCATTCGGCCATACAGAATTGCTCCTCACCTGAAGGTTGAAATGGAAAAACAGGTAGCAGAAATGTTGCAGGGAGGGTTAATTCAAGTGAGTAACAGCCCTTTCTCTTCTCCAGCACTAATGGTCAAAAAGAAGGAAGAAGGAGCTTGGAGGTTGGTCATAGACTTCAGACATGTCAATGCACTCACAGTGAAAAGCAAATACCCTATCCCTGTTATTGATGAGCTCCTAGATCAACTTGTTGGTGCTTGTTGGTTTTCTAAATTGGACCTCAGAGCAGGATACCATCAGATCAGACTTGCACCAGGAGAAGAGTTTAAAACTACCTTCCAGACACACACTGGTCACTATGAATTCACTGTTGTGGCCATGAGGCTGACTGGAGCTCCTAATACATTCCAAGGGGCAATGAACACAGATCTAGCTCCAGTCCTGAGAGGTGAGGATCCCTGTGCTGTATGTTTCTTTGATGATATCCTAGTTTTCAGCAAAACTCTCAAGCAACATCTCATACACTTGGACAAGGTCTTGGGTAT